>NW_007231904.1:69403-104474 GCF_000164805.1 Carlito syrichta | reverse complement strand
AGTAGCCGGAATTACAGGCATGCGCTACCACGCCTGGCTGATTTTTTGATTTATTGTAGAGATGAGGTTTCGCTGCCAAGGTGGGTCTCAAACCCGCGGGCTCAGGCAGTCCACTCACCTCAGCCTCCTAAAGGCGTGGGATTACAGGCTGAGCCACCGAGCCCGGCTAAGCGCTTTTTTATTCAGGAACTTCTAGTCTTCCTTAGCAAATAGGTCTGAGGTAAAGAACATTCATACGTCTCCTTCCCCAAAAGATTTACATCAAGGGTTAAGATTAGTTGTACTAATAGGAAAATCTAGGATTTGGCAGCGGATTTCTCTGGACAGAAATGCTACCATATTGTTTGCTATTTATTTTTAAAGTCATGAAGAGGGCTGGGCACCGTGGCTTATGCCTGTATTCCCAACACTTCGGGTGGCAGAGACGGGAGGATTGCTTGAGTCTAGGAGTTCAAGACCAGCCTGGGCAACATAGCAAGATCTTGTCTCTATTTAAAAGAAAAAAAAAATCATGAACAGTGTCCAGGAAAAAAATATTGACAGGCTATCACTTGATGGGTGGCAGAATTCATATATGTAATCTCTCTGTGAGCATCTCACGCTGGGAGTTTATCTGAGAGCTATCCCATTCCCAGTTCTAGGTTATTGTCTCGGATTGCTGTCAGTTCTTTGAAAATGTATTCTTTACTTACTGCCAGTGCGTTTATTTGGAATTTTACAGGCTTAGAATTTATTTATTGAAAATAAGCTGTGAAGCCTTCAAGAACCCCTTTTATTATGTATATAAATGTAGAAGTAAGCCTTTAGGGATAGTAGGTTAAAACTGTAGACTCTTGGGAAGATATTACCTAATTCATGTTGGACAGAGCTATTGTAAGAATGAAATAAGTCATGTTACCCTTCTATTACTGTTTTTTTCCTACATGCATTCAGAAAGGAAGTTTCTCAACATAACTCCTAAAAATAGATCATGCTACCAGGCACACACCCTTGCTGTGTCCTAAAATACATGGATTTCTTCTATTCCATTTTTGGTTTGGAGCAAGTGAGTTGACTGCTATGCTTTGAAAAAGCCTTCATTGAGTAGCTTAATACAGTGCTTAATTGTGGTACATTCCAGTAATAGTGCCATCAACGTTGGGATTCTGGCTCCGAAAAGGCAGTGAACCTATCATGGCTATTTCAAAATCTTCTATATGTTTTCATTTACCAACATTAAAAGGCATTATTTGAATACGTTGATTGATGTTTGAGGAATTGTATATGTTTAAGTGTAAATATGGAAATACGTGTGAGTGTATGTGTTAAGTGTTTATGTTTATGTATATGTAGAGTACCCATAATATGTATGTGTGCTTCACATATGAAAAGTGGCACATCGGAAGTAGGTGTTCAGGGACTCATATTTAGAAAATATCGAAGATATATGTTTATTTCCTGGGGCTTTGTATAAAATCAACAGTGGAAAGCACTTAGATTTGAAGCTTATATTTTTTTGGTTTTCTTCTGAAATCTTAGGCCTCCATGACCTTTGTACTCCAAATAGTACATGATAATGAGTCCCCTCCACACCTAGCCCTGATCAGCAGCTTCCCTTTCACAGAGATAACTGATTTTAGGCCTTTATCCTTCCAGATCTTTTCTGTGAGTTCGTACACTTACAGTTTTGAACAAAATTTTATGGAGAAGACAACCCAAGGCTCAAAGATAAACAAACCAAAAAATCCCAGTATATACTAAAGTTATCACAGAGGAATAAAACTGACTGACTGTAATGAGTAACTTTCATAATATATTCTTAATTTTAAAACATTAAATGTGACTCTTTTTAGAAATCTGTGGGAGAGAAAATGCCTGTAGTACTTATTTTCCTGCTTTTCTTGATAATTGCCTAATTTCTTGGAGAAAAGTACTGATTCGAGAACAAATCAGTAGAGAACAATAGCACTCCCCTGAGAGCTTTTTAGAAGCTCACTCTGTGCTTTGAAAAAATGATTGTTGCATGATTATTTGTCCATAAGAACAAGCCCTTTCTAGTTATGGCCCTGTATGACATGTTCTCTTTGAATCCCCTTCGGTGTTAATGACTATGCTGGTGGCATTCATGTGCTTCTGTGTGGCTTTGAACAGCCTCCCATGATTTGCCTGCCAGTACAGCCTTAATGCTTTAGTGGGAGTCATTTCCAGACCAAATTTTCTGTTCATGCTGCAGTTGTATTGAAGAACTTTTAGACAAAAAAGTGCTCAGACTTCAGAAAGAATTTAGATTGACATCAACTGCTATTTGAACGAAAGCTTGAGATAAATTTAAGTGAAAGTATTAAAATGGGGAGTGTAGGTAAAGATGCCATGGTATGTAATCACATGGGGAGCATCCATGGCATAAATAGAAAGTGTCAGGAGTAAAGACCTGGCTCTGTGTGGAGAGAACCTTGTCATTGATTCCATTGTGACCTTGGGCAAGCTGCCTCATCTTCCATGGGGTCAGTTACCTCAGACTTAAATTCAGGAAAAAGGAAGGGAAAATAAGCCAGCATTTCCTTAGTGCCCTCTATGTGCTAGACTCTGTTCAGGGTACTTTTTACTACTATTTTCTTTTTTTTTTGAGTTGGAGTCTCACTCTGTCGCCCAGACTGGAGTGCAGTGGCCACTCCCGTCCACTGCAGCCTCCACCTGCTAGGCTCCGGCGATCCTTCTGCCTCACCCTTCCAAGTTGCTGGAGCTACAGGCATGCGCCACCACGCTTGGCTGATTTTTTGATTTATTGTAGAGACGAGGGCTCGCCAAGTTGCCCTGGCGGGTGTCGAACCTGTGGGCTCAGGCAATCCACTCACCTCAGCCTCCCAAAGGCGCAGGATTTACAGGCTGAGCCACCGAGGCTTGCTTGCTACTATTTTCAAACTATACTTAGACATGTCATGTAGTAGAATTTCTTGTTTTATCACACTGGTGTTATAGAGCCTTTCTGACTGACAGGTTCGTTGCAATGATGAAGGTCTGTATTTGAAGATTTCTATTATCTTCATTATTCCCAGAAGTTCCTGAATCAGATTAGTAATCTTTAGAGCACAGTAAGATCTTAGTTGAGCCTTTCAGGGCCACAGATAAGCTTGAGAGGTAGACGGGGGAAGAGAAAGAAGAAACTATACTAATATTAATAGTAATGAGAGAGAGAGAGAGGGAGACAGGCAGACAGACGCATAGACAGAAAGACACACTGAGACTGGACCTGGATATAGCTGAGTGTGGCTATATGTTGTCACATACCTGTTAGAATAAACTTTTCTGGTTTTGAAAAATGGGGCTAGAAGTAATAATTTTAAGAAACTAGCTTTTTTTGGTAAAGGCAGTTATATCTGCTACATTACCAATGAATAATATCTGTTCTCCATGATCTTCTCTGCAAGAATAAATTTGAGAAGACCATTTTTAGAAAGTCTGGGAAATGTATGTTTCCATTCTCCTATTCCCACCATAAACACTGAAACTGTCTTCGTCCTTCGCATTGTCACTGATGATTTCCTTCTGCTTCAAATGTAAACATACAGTTTGTAAGTATTATGCAAATCAGACCTGTTACCATGTACCAGCATAAAGTTTTGGAATATTACTGTGACAGCTTAACAGTTTTATAGTGAAAGTATGAAACTGATAGTTCTGCATATCTTAAAAGGCAGTTATAAATGCACAAGAAAATTCTATTTTCAAATAGATTCTTCGGATTGTTTTATTTTATTCTCCTGTCTCTGTGGCTCCACCCTTCTGAAAAGTCTTCAGCAGTTTGAGAAATTAGTTCAGTTTCCAGGTAGTTCTTGAGCCGCAGCCGTGTAAATGACACTTGCTGAGAGACTAAGTGGAACGGAACAGGCCTGCCTTTTAGAGAAATTATTCATTTCCTGCTGCTGGCCAGTCAGGAAAGTACAGATTTCATTTTTCCCTCTTGTGAAATTGACTTGAGCTACATGAAGCACTTGTTAGAACAGTCCTACAGTTCAAGATAAATGTGCTTTATGAATGCATTCTGAGTCGTCATATGTATACCCCATGCGTGTGAATTTGAGCGTGAGGAGGAGGAGAGAGAGATAGGTAGACATAGAGGGAGAGCCTTGCTGCCACATGTCTTTTGTTCTTTCTAGGATGATTTCAAAGATGATGAATCCTGTTGAGACTACCGTGAGCTAGCTGAATTAGAAACATTATTGTAAATTTTTAAAAGTCTGCTATTGGTATAAACTTCTAAACTTAGTTATTAAAATATGTTAAGAATTATAGAAGCTACATTTGAAATCTCTTCATGGGTGCTATTTTGTTTTTGAAATATTGCTCCACAAATTGACATTAAAGTATAGAGAGATTAGCAGTATACCACGTTTCATAAACATCAGTAACTGGTTGAACTGGGACAAATAGACATACGTGTGTGTGTTTTGGTGAGTCCATGATTAATTCATTCAGTTTGTGATTCTAATATTAGTCAAGCCAGAATATAGCAAATCTAGTAAAGAATAATTAATACTAGTAAGGTATTCTGAAACAAATAAAGGATTCTGTGTTGATAACTTTTTGTGGGTTTTTTTTGGTTATGTGTTTATCTAGTGTTTGTTCAGTAGTCTTTGATATATGTGAATTAATTTTATACTTTGAAAATCAGCACCTTCAAAAAGGAGCTCAATTTAAAAGATACATTCTGCATAGTATTTTTTTCCCTCCGTTTAATGAGACAACTTGCTACAGATAGGTCATCTTGAAAAAACCAGCTCTGATGCCCTATAGCTGTACTGTGCTCATCTTATACCAAGAGCTGGAACTGAGCCACCAGTCCAGCATCCTCCAGTTGTTGCAAGTGTACTGAATTAAATTTTAATTGAAATTAAGCCACTTAGGTTGCTTAAAATATTAGCTCCTATGAGGTTCTTTCTTTTCCTTTCCTTTTTTCCTTTCTTTTTTTTTTTGAGTTGAAGTCTCATTCTGTCGCCCACACTGGCGTGCAGTGGCCGCTCCCGGCCACCGCAGCCTCAACCTGCTGGGCTCCGGCGATCCTTCCGCCTCAGCCATCCAAGTAGCCGGAATTACAGGCATGCGCTACCATGCCTGGCTAATTTTTTGATTTATTGTAGAGATGAGGTCTTGCCGCCCAGGCAGGTCACGAAGAGGTTCTTTCTTTTCATTCCTTTCTTTCCCTCTCTTTTTGTTTCTTGTTTTTGTTTCTCTTTATTTCCTTTTCTTCATCTAGAAACAAGATGGGAGATCACAGAATAATTTATTTTATCTAAAAGACTACTATGATAAGGCTAAAAATAAAATCTCAAAACACTGAAGAGTATCTGTGCCCTTATTTCAAGGCATGAGTTCTGTGTACTTTCCTTTTTCAGATAATTGCTTAAGGAAAACATTTGAGTGAGTTGGAATAAATTATTAAATATTGAAGGCCTTTTAAGAAGTAAACCAAAGATGTCTTGAAATTTTTGAGCCATTACCTATTGGTTCAGTTTCATTGATCTCAAACTGCAATTCCTGCAGTGTTAAATTTCTGTGAAACATCTGTAAAATGAGCCTTTGTGGGTCAAACAGAACACCTGAGGCCTTAGAATGTCAGTTGAGGACTAGAAGTTGGAGACTCTTAGATTCTGTTTGGTTGATATGTAGCTTGTAAGCGAATTACCTTACTGCTTAGAACTTGTCCATTTATTTGAAGTCTGCTAATCTAATCCATTTTTTTTCTCAAATCTGCTTTCACTTGGAATAAAGACCTGACATGGTTGTCCTTTATCTCAACAATTAATCCTAAAAAAAATAGTTTCTTCACTTCTGTTATTTTAAAAATCTGTATTAGTGGAAATAATCACTAATCACTAATACCAGTGGAAAATTAGTAATCATATACCTGGTTTCATTTTCCTTGGTTGTATATATGCTTCTAAATTAATCAGATTTCATCAGTTAATGCTAGATAACCAGTTATGAACCATCAACTTTAATAAAATAAATTTAATGCTACCAGTCTTATCTCCTGAATAATGCTTTATTAATGTGACACTGAAAGCAATAATGACTTTCATTTGCATACTTTTGTTTAGTTCACTCTTACATGCATTATTTGACTTGATCTTTACAGGCCGAGCAGGTCTTATATTCTTAGTATTAGATGGAGGACATCTACTTAGTCATGTAGCTGGTAAATGGCAGAGCTATTCAATTTGGGACTTCAGTCCTTTTTATTCAGTCTTTGGTTCTTTCTTCCCTACTATGCTTTCTTCCTCTCCCAATACATTTTTTTTAAAGCTGGGCACGATGACATGTGCCTGTAGTCCCAGCAATTTGAGAGGCTGAGACAAGAGGATTGCTTGAGTCCAGGAGTTCGAGGCCACCCGGAGCAACATAGTGAGATCTCGTTTCCACAAAAAAATTTTAAAAAGTTAGCTAGAGCCGGGCTCGGTGGCTCAGCCTGCAATCCAGTGCTTTGGGAGGGTGAGGTGAGTGAATTGTCTGAGCCCACGGGTTCAAGACTTGTCTGGGCAACTTGGCGAGACCTCATCTCTACAATAAATCAAAAAATTAGCCAGGGTGGTAGTGCACGCCTGTAGTTCCGGCTACTTGGAAGGCTGAAGTGGAAGGATTGCTGGAGCCCAGCAGGTCAAGGCTGCGGTGGCCGGGAGTGACCACTGCACTCCAGTCTGGGTGAAAGAGTGAGACTCCAACTCAAAAAACAACAAAAAAAAGTTAGCTGGATGTGGGTGGTGCATATCTATAGTCCCACCTACCTGGTAGTCTGAGGCAGAAGGATCACTTGAGCCCAGGAGGTCGAGGCTGCAGTGAGCTATGATTGTTCTACTGCACTCCAGCCTGGGTGATAGAGTGAGAGCTCAACTTGAAAAAAGAGCCTAAAAACTTTCATAATTCATTATAGCTGTTTATTTTGTTCCCTCCTCCATGGGGTATTTTAAAGTATTGAGGCCTTTCTTCCTCTTTATCCAACTCTACCCTGTTCATGAAAACACTGTTGGTGAAAAGACAGACATGTGATTACCTTACACTTAGGCATTTAACTGACTATTTGTTAGTTGTGAACATGTATTTAATAGGTGTGTTTTATGACCTTGGAGTGAGAACATTGTTTTCCAGATGATCATGACTTGTATATGACAAGATTAAAGAATGTTCTTAGCTCATCAGTGGTATCATTACATAGCAGATGTATATGTTGTGTGTTCTCTCATGTATTTTATACAAATTTTATTAGCTCTACTTGCTTTTATGAGATACTGTTTTTATCTTTGTGCTACTTTTTAAAAACTTTCAAATGTTAAGATTTGAAAGTAAATATATAAATCCTGTTACGGTTTCTGGAGTCTTCATTGTGTACGAAGTCTTTCTGAGTTGAGGAAATAACTTATAAGTGGGGGAAATGTGGGTCTTTGAGTGAGAATGTGAGTGGGTGACTTCAAGACTGCAGGTCTTAGACACGTTGGGTCCTTTAATGATCAATAAACAGGTGGCTTGGATGATGAGTAAAAAGGAATAGCCAGACGAAGTCAATGAAATGAAGAAAAGGATTGGTTCTAATCTAGTTAATATTATAGGCCTGTTTCACAATTCAGAAAAGTATAGGCCTATTTCACAATTAAAATAAATGTAGATCTGGAAGCGCTCACTCAAGTTTCATGTAGGGTTGTCCCTTGATATCCATGTGGGATTGGTTTCAGGACCCCTGGCAGATACCCATACCCATAGGTACGCAAGTCTTTTTTACAAAGTGGAGTAGTACTTGCATATAACCTGTGTATATCCTCCAGGATACTTTAAATCATTTCTAGATTACTTATAATGCCTAATAAGATGTCAGTGCTATATAAATAGTTGTTACACTGTTTGGGGAATAGTGACAAGAAAAGCCCGTATATAGTTCAGTACAGAAACAATCATCCTTATTTAAAAAAATTTTTTTTGGGGGGGTCCTTGGTTGGTTGAATCTACAGATGCGGAACCCACGGGGATATGACTTACTGTATTCCTGTCATTTTGTACTCAACTTTACCTTGTCAGACTAAAGAATGCTCAGTGAAAGAACCAGAATTGAAAATCAAATTAGATTTTGACTATTACAAGTCTCGTTTGGAGCTTAGGTTTTTATATAAGTTGACAGACAATATGTCATATTTTCTTTGGTTTGGAAGAGAGATGCTTTAGAACTTAGAAGGAAGGCTCTGAGTTAGAGCATGCTGATTAATGGTATAATTAAATAAGTCTTTATCTTTGATTGGAATGTAGTCATAGAAAGATGAGCCTTTCTAACCTAAATTGAAAGATGGAGCCAGAGAGAGAATATAAATGAATGAATAAGACCAGGGGAAATTGGTAGACTGGATTGAGCATAGATTTTTTAAGGTCCACTCTATTTTGAAAATTATTTTAATTTTTAAAAATGTTACTTATTTTTTAGGCTGGGCACAGTGACTCATGTCTGTAATCCCAGCACTTTGGGAGACTGAGATGGGAGGACTGCTTGAGCCCAGGAGTTCAAGAACAGCTTGGGCATCATAGCAAAACCTCTCCCTACAAAAACATCAAAAAATTAGCTGGGAGTGGTGGTGTGTGCTTGTGGTCCCAGTACTCTGGAAGCTGAGGTGGAAGGATCACTTGAGTCCAGGAGGTCTGAGGTTGTAATGAGCCGTGACTGTGTCACTGCACTCCAGCCTGGGTGACAGAGTGAAACCTTGACTCAAAAAAAAAATTATTTATTTTTTACTTTTTTAGATTTGGGGGTGTGCAAGTGGGATTTTGTTACCTGGATAGATTGTGTAGTGGCAAAGTCTGGGCTTTTGGTTTAGCCATCACTCAAATATTGTATATTGTACCCAGGAGGTAATTTCTCATTCCTCACACCCAAGATGATGCTGGTGGGGTGTGGGGTGATGCTCTGTGGGTTCGTTGACTTTGGCACAACAAAGCATTTCAGAATGAGTCCCAAGTATAGTTTAAGACAGAATTTATTAGAAAGAGAATTTATTAGAGTATGGATCTCTTAAGAGATGGCATGTGCTTGCCTTTAATAAGAAGCTTTATGTACTTTTACAATCATGAATAAGCAAACCATGAGCTGAGAGCAGTGGTCACAAGTTTTGATTATCATCTCTCCACCTTTGATGAGCTAGGAAGGTGGGCTGTAGGCATCTGGTTATGAGTTTTGATTACCATCTCTCCATCTTCAGTGAGCAAAGAGGGTGGGCTGCAGGTGTCTGGTCACGAGTTTTGATTACCATCTCTCCACCTTCAGTGAGCTAAGAGGGTGGGCTGCAGGTGTCTGGTCACAGGGTTTGATTACCGTCTCTCTGGCTTCTAAGGTCACAAGGACCTTCTAGATAATTAAAATTATTGCCTAATTAGATTTGGGCTTTTCTTAGAACATCGTGTCAGTGTTTTGGGTAATTTCCTATTGTTTCTGTGATCTACTGCACTGGCAGATCTACATTCCAGCCCACAAGGTAGTCAGGTCTGATGTGCCTAGTTGGTTGAGTGAAGGTCTTATACTGATGAGAAAGACATCTGAACACTTACCCTATTTTAATTTAAACTGCCTGCAAGAAACTTATCTATGTCTAACCTGCATTGAATAACCTGCCTCACTCTCACCTTTTAGAATCTCCAAGGTCTATTATTCCACTCTGTATGTTGATGTATAAACATTGTTTAACCCCCACTTCTAAGTGAGTACATTAAATATTTGACTTTCTGTTTCTAAGTCATTTCACATAACATAGTGGCCTTCAGTTCTAGCCATGTTGCTATAGAAGATAGTATTTTATTCTTTTTTTATGACTGCATAGTATTCCACAGTGTATGTGTAATATATATCACATTTTCTTTATCCAGACATCTGTTGATGGGGACACTTAGGTTGATGCCATGACTGCTATTATGAATAGTAAACATACAAGTGCAGGTACCTTAGCTGGGCATGGTAGCGCGTGCCTGTAATTCCAGCTACTTGGAAGGCTGAGGCGGAAGGATCACCGGAGCCCAGCAGGTCGAGGCTGCGGTGGCCAGGAGCGGCCACTGCACTTCAGTCTGGGCGAGAGTGAGACTCCAACTCAAAAAAAACAAAACAAACAAACAAAACAACAACAACAAAAAACAAGTGCAGGTACCTTTTTTCTTTTTAGTACTAGGATTGCTGGATCCAATGCTGGTTCTGTTTTTAGTTCTCTGAGAAATCTCCATACTGTTTTCCATAAAAGTTGTATTACATTTCCATCAGCAATGTATTGGAGTTCCCTTTTCTCCACATCCTTAGCAACATCTTTTTTTTACTTTTTAATACTAGCCACTCTGACTGTTGTAAGATGGTGTCTCATTGTGGTTTTGATTTTCATTTCTCTGATGATTGGTTGTTATGTCTCTTAAGTTTTTCTTAACCTACAACAGTCCCCCCACTTGTGGCTCCTCTCCTTGCCCTTTGCTTTTTAATCAGGTAGTACCAACATTTCTTGCTTCTTGCAAACATCCAGTCAGTTGAAATGCAGATTGTCTCAAGTTCAGTACAAGTGATGTTGTTTAGCATTTATTCATGTTTGTTGGCTACTTGTATGTCTTCTTTTTTAAAAAGTCCATATTCTTTGTCCACTTTTTTTTTTTTTTTTTTTGAGTTGGAGTCTCACTCTGTCACCTAGACTGGAATGCAGCGGCTGCTCCCAGCCATGCAGCCTCGACCTGCTTGGGTCCGGTGATCCTTCTGCCTCAGCCTTCCAAGTAGCTGGAACTACAGGTGCACGCTACCACACCCGGCTAATTTTTGATTTATTGTAGAGATGAGGTCTCGCCAAGTTGCCCAGGCGGGTCTCGAACCCGCGGGCTCAGGCAATCCACTCACCTCGGCCTCCTAAAGTGCTGGGATTACAGGCTGAGCCACCGAGCCTGGCCTCTTTGTCCACTTTTTAATGGGGGTTATTTTGTTGTTGTTGCATTTGTGTTCCTTGTAGATCCTTTGTCAGATGCATAGTTTACAAATGTTTTCTCCCATTCTGTAAGAAAATTCTTT
This sequence comes from Carlito syrichta, assembly GCF_000164805.1. Lineage (NCBI taxonomy): Eukaryota > Metazoa > Chordata > Mammalia > Primates > Tarsiidae > Carlito > Carlito syrichta. Next base: position 93,439 of record NW_007231904.1, on the reverse strand, counting down.
TTAATGACAAAGTATTTAGCCTTCATGATATACTTAAAAGTATCCTTTATATTTTTAAAATTCTGTGCATTGTCAGGAAGGAAGAAGGAAGTCAGGCAAGCTAATTTAAAAACAAGATAAACAACTCTGGTCTGTAATAGGAGAGGGGAAAGTTCTTTGAAGCAGTATGTTTTCATGTTGCTTTTCTTTAAATACAAGTTTTTTTAATTATGAAAGTTTTCAAACATATACAAGAATAGAACAAATTTATAATCCCAATTCAATATCAAGATTTGCCCCATTTATTTTGTCTTTGTTTTTGTTTTTGTTCTTTGAGTTGGAGTTTCACTCTGTCGCCTAGGCTGGAGTACAGTGACATGTTCACGGCTATTGCAGCTGTGATATTTTAGGTTCAGACAATCCTTCCCCTCAGCTTTCCAAGTAGCTGTGACTGCAGGCGCATGTCACCACGCCTAGCTTATTTTTTGATTTACTGTAGAGATGAGGTCTCTACATGTTGCCCAGGCAGGTCTCAAATCCCTGGGCACAGGCAGTCCTCTTGTCTCTCTGCCTCTCAAAGTGCTGGGATTATAAGTGTGAGCAACCGCTCTTTGCTTTGCTTTGTCCCATTTAAAATTTTCTTTGCTGAAATGTTTTTTTTTTTTTTTTTTGAGTTGGAGTCTCACTCTGTCGCCCAGACTGGAGTGCAGTGGCTGCTCCCGGCCACCGCAGCCTCGACCTGCTGGGCTCCGGTGATCCTTCCGCCTCAGTCTTTCAAGTAGCCAGAATTATAGGCATGCACTACCATGCCCGGCTGGTTTTTTGATTTATTGTAGAGATGAGGTCTCGCCTGCCCAGGCGGGTCTCGAACCCATGGGCTCAGGCAGTCCACTCACCTCAGCTTCCCAAAGGCGCGGGATTACTGGCTGAGCCACCAAGCCCGGCTAGCTGAAATGTTTTTAAGTGAATGCTGGGCATCATATCATTTTATCCCTGCTTACTTCAGCGCATCTCTTCCAATAGCGTGGACATTTTCTTTCCTAACCACAATGCCATTGTCACCTCCAGTTCCTAGTCTGTAATCTGTTTTCCCTTGTTGTCTCCAGTATATATTTTTATCTTTGACTGGGTCAGGATCCAAACAATTTCCTCTCATTTTATTTGGTTGTTATGTCTCTGAAGTTTTTCTTAATCTACAGCAGTCCTCACTTGTGGCTTTTCTCCCCTTGCCATTGACTTGTAATAATCTAGTCAGTTGACATGAGATTGTTCCAAGTCCAGAATTTAGCTGATAGCTTCCCTGTGGTATCATTTAACTATCACTCTCATTTTCTATAAACACACTTTGGACCCTTTTATACTCTTAAAGTAAAAGAGACCTCAAAGAGCTTTCAGTTATGTGGGACTGTATCTACTGCTTTTACTATATTAGAAATTAAAACTGAGAAATGTTAAAAATATTTATTTACAGATTCATTTAATAGAACAATAATGAACCCATTACTTGTTATTGTAAAAACACATTTTTAATGGAAAATAGCTATATGTCTCCAAAGAAAAAATAGTGAGAAGAGTGGCATTATTTTACATTTTTGCATGTCTCTCATGTCTGTCTTAATAGAATAGACTTCTCATATCTGCTTCTGTATTCATTACCCTGTGAACACATACACCATGTAGCCAAGCACATTTGGAAAATTCTACTATATGTGCATGAGAGGAGAATGAGAGTAAAAATGGCAAATGATATCTTGGTGTTATGTGAATGGTTCTGACCTTGTGGACTACCTGGTTAAAGGAGTTCTTAGATCACAGTTTGAGAATCAGCTGCCCCAGATGCATGATTCAGGGTCCGAGTTTTTGGTAAGAATACTTCATGGTGCTGTATGCTTCCTATTTTATCCTAGTATGCACACCGTATCTAGTCATCTCATTTTTTGATTCTAGGATTCATTGGTGTGCTTGGGTGAGACATTTTGCTTTTTAATCAGGTAGTACCAACATTTCTTGCTATTAGTGTAATAGTTGTAAGTGTAATAGTTTTACCTTTTTTCCCCCCCTTAATCAGAATTTCACCCTGTTGTCCAGGCTGGAGTGCAGTGGCATGCTCATGGCCACTGCAGCTTCGACCTTCTAGGCTCAGGCAATCCTTCCACCTCAGCCTGTCTACAGGTGGAACTACAGGTGTGTACCACCACACTCAGCTAATTTTTCTTGATTTGTTGTAGAGAGGAGATCTCACCAAGTTGCTCAGACTGGTCTCAAACCCCGGACTCAGGCAGTTCTCTCGTCTTGGCCTCCCAAAGTGCTGGGATTATAGGTGTGAGCCACTGTACCCTGCCAGTTTTACCATTTTTATTAGTGTTTTGTGGTGTTTTCAATTTTTCCTAATTAATAGGAGGAAGATACCTTCAATATCTTATTTTGAATTCCTTTGTGCCCTTTGACATTTTCCAAGTGTTCACTTGTATTATCTCTTAACAGTTTCTTTTGAACCCATACCTAGTTGATTTTGTGATGATTTTTGAAATAAATTTGGACAAAATCTTTGAGAAAGGCTTAAAATCTCTATCACTTACTCACTATAATATTTTGTCTGTTCTGTGTGGCTTTTTGCCTTTGATTATACTGGCTTTTATATATTGAAGTAATTTTGATATTAGATGTCTAATCTGGTGATCTTTTTTTTGTTAAGTCTGGACTTCTATGAAAATGGAAGAAGAATAGCACCAGAATTTGGAAACTTATGGTTAAAAAGGACTACAGGAGTCAGCTGCTCTGCTCCTTTGTTTGACAAGAAAAATGAGAGCTGAGGAAAGCTATGATTTCTCCATCTTCACACAATTAAGTGACTCTAAAACCGGAACAGAGACTGACTTATCCAAGCCTTTTTTCCCACTCATTCTGCCACCATCTCATAAGCACCTTATGGAATGAGAATGTAGGACTTTGTTTTTTGGTTGAAAAATCAAAGACTTTTAACTGTCTTACCAGGCATTATGTACTTTGTGGAGGCTTGCTTCTTATTACAATACACTTGCAGCTGTTATACTGAGCGGGAAAAGTACTATTACTTATTCATTTTTATATACTTTAAAATTTAGAACCACTTGGTGAATTTAAAGTATTGTTGCCTTCTTAGTTAGAGTAAAAATGATGATCTGATTTTGGCCACTATTTTGCCTAACAGGAAGCCTGCAGACCTGCAGAACTTGGCTCCCGGTACCCACCCACCATTTATAACTTTCAACAGTGAAGTCAAAACGGATGTAAATAAGATTGAGGAATTTCTCGAAGAAGTATTATGCCCTCCCAAGTGAGTATCAAAGAAAATGTGCATGGAAATATTGCCACCTCTTTGAAGCTTTGTCTTATTTGTCCTTAGAGACCTTTCTCCTGATGGTACTTCAGTTAAATTCTCACAGCATTAGTTTGGAATAACCAGGACTCTCTTTTATGTTTCTTATAATTAATGCTACATAGATGTAAGAATTGGCTTCAGGCTAGGCCAATAAACCATACTAAGAAAGGTCGGAATCCTTCTGAGCTGTGGAGTACATGGTGAAAGCAGATATGAGCAATAGGTCAGGAAAGGCTGCTTATTTGTGGGTGGTGGGTCCCAAATTGAGAGAGAAATTTAGGGAGGAGACAGGGTGGGGAAAGACACATTCCAGCTGAACCCAGTCAGAATGTCTAAGCAGGGGTGTGGTGCAGGCTGCTATGTGGTTTGCTCTTAGTCCCTTTGAAAGGTAACTTTCCAAAGCTACAAACTGTTGTAGCTTTAGAATGGACTTTTCAGACTGTAACCCTGGTATTCAGAGTTTTTTTGAGTTGGAGTCTCACTTTGTCCCCCAGGTTGGAGTGCAGTGGCACATTTATGGCCACCCTAGCGTCGAGGGTCGCTGGACTCCAAAGGTTCCTTTCACCTCAGCCTTCTAAGTAGCCAAAACTACAGGCATGCACTACCACACCCACTAATTTTTGATTTATTGTAGAGATATAAGGTCCCGCCACATTGCCCAGGCTGGTCTCGAACCCGTGGACTCAGGCAGACCGCTCACCTCGGCCTCCCAAAGTGATGGGATTACAGGCTAAGTCACTGAGCCCGGCCACTAGGATTCAGTTTTTTATCTACTTTTTATCTTTGAGGTGTTCCAGATTCCCTGGTCCTGCAATTATTGTAATGATAGTTACCTAAATTGCAAATATGCAGTTTTGCATCATCCTGTAGTTTTACCATAGGTCCAAAGCATTATTTTGTTCTTTAGGTTTTTCTAATTTCATTATTCTGGAAATTGACGTATTTCTTTTCCTCTGACCCACAGCTTTTTATAAAGCTAGTTAACTTGACTTTTACCTTCCACGTCCAAATGTTTTCATAGGAATGGGATTATTGGGTCAGAGAGTTCTGTGGTTACCTCGAAGATATTGTGTGTTTGTTTCTAGACCACCACAGTAAAATGAATATTACAATAAAGTGAATAAATAAAATTATTCTTGTGAACAAATTTACAAGAATGTTTTTGGTTTCCTTGTACATTTAAAAGTTATTTTTACATTATACTGTAGATTATTAAGTGTGCAGTAGCATTGTCTTAAAAATGCACATACCTTAAGTTAAAATTTCTTTATTGCTAAAAAAAAATGCTAATAATTATCAGAACCAGCTGGGCTCGGTGGCTCAACCTGTAATCCTGCGCCTTGGGAGGCTGAGGTGAGTGTATTGCCAGAGCCCGCGGGTTCGAGACCTGCCTGGGCAGCGAGACCTCATCTCTACAATAAATAAAAAATCAGCCAGGCGTGGTAGCGCGTGCCTATAATTCCGGCTACTTGGAAGGCTGAGGCAGAAGGATCGCTGGAGCCCAGCAGGTTGAGGCTGCGGTGGCCGGAAGCGGTCACTGCACTCCAGTCTGGGCAACAGAGTGAGACTCCAACTCAAAAAAAAAAAATCATCATCATCAGAACCTTCTGTGAATACCAGGCTTTTTGCCAAGGAAGAGTCTTGGCTTGATGTTGATGGCTACTGACTGATCAGGAAGATGGTTGTTGAAGATTGGGATGATGGTAGCAGTTTCCTAAAACAAGACAATGATGAAGTTGCTGCATTGATTGACTCTTTCTTTCATGAAAGTTTCTGTACCACATGTGATGCTGTTTGCTATAGCATTTTACTTCTTTGGTAGCATTGCACTTCTTTCAAAATTAGAATCCATCCTCTGAAACCCTGCCACTGTTTCATTAACTAAGTTTATATAATATTCTAAATCTTTTGTTGTCATTTCAACAGTGTTCACAGCATCTTCACCAGGTGTAAATGCCATTTCAAGAAACTACTTTGTTCTATAAAGCAATTCCTCGTCTCTTCAAGTTTTATCATGAGATTGCAGCAATTAGTCACATCTTCAGACTTCAATTCTCTTTTGTTTTGTATTGTTTTGTTGAGTTGGAGTCTCACTCTGTTGCCCAGGTTGGAGTACGGTGGCACCCTCATGGCTATGCATCCTTCACCTGCTGGGCTCATGTGATCCTTCCGCCTCAGCCTTCCAAGTAGCTGGAATTATGTATTCACGTACCACCATGCCCATCTAATTTTTTGATTTATTGTAGAGACGAGGTCCCATCAAGTTGCCCAGGCTAATCTCGAACCTCTGGGCTCAGGCAGTCCTCTCGCCTCTGCCTCCCAAAGTGCTGGGATTACAGGTGTGCGCCATCGCGCCCGGCCTAGGTTGTACTTCTGATTCTTCTCTTGCTGTTTCCACTGCATCTTCTTTTACTGGAGTCTTGAGCCCCTTGCAGTCATCCATGAGAGTTGGAGTCAACTCCTTTCAAACTCCTGTGAATGTTGCTATTTTTCCTCCCTCCGTGAATCACACATGTTCTTTCTTAATGGTATCTGGAATGATGACTCCTTTCCAGAAGGTTTTCAATTTACTTTGCCAAAGTCCATCAAAGGAATCATTATCTATGGCAACTATAGCCTTAGAAAATGTATTTCTTAAATAATGAGACTCGAAAGTAAAAATTACTCCTCAATCCATGGGCTGCAGAATGAATATTGTGTTAATAGGCATGAAAACAACATTAATCTCTTTGTACATTTTTGTCAGAGCTCTTGGGTGACTAGATGCATTGCCAATGAGCTTTTTTCTTGTTGTTGCTGTTATTTGTTTTTTTGAGTTGGGGTCTCTCACCCAGCTTGGAGCTCAGTGGCACAGTCACTGCTCATCGTAGCCTTGACCTCCTGGTCTCAAGTGATCCTTCTGAAATAGCACTTTTAATTTTCTCAAAGAACTTTTCCTTTGTATTCACAGATTGGCTAACTGTCTGGCACAAGAGGCCTAGCTTTTGACCTGTCTCAGCTTTCAACATGCCTTCCTCACTAAGCTTTTTCATCATTTTTAACTTTGGATTTCAAGTGAGAGATGTGTGACACTTCCCTTCACTTACCTAGAGGCCATTGTAGGGTTATTATTTAGCCTAATTTAAATATTGTTGTGTCTCAGGGAACAGGGAGCCCAGAGGAGAGGGAAAGAGATGGGGGAACGGCCGATAACAGGAGCAGTCAGTGATCACAGCATACTGTATCGATTAAGACCAACAACATACTATATTGATTAAGTTTTCTACTTTATATGGGTGTGGTTCATGGCGTCCCGAAGCAATAGTAACATCAAACATGACTGATTATAGATCACCATAGCAGATATAATACTAATGAATAAGTTTGAAATATTGTGAATTACCCAAATGTGACAAAGATATGAAGTGAGCACATGCTGTTGGAAAAATGGCACCAGTAGACTTGCTTGAAGCAAGGTTGCTGTGACCCTTCAATTTGTAAAAATAAAAAGCAATATCTGAGAAGCACAATGAAGCAAAGCACTATAAAGCGAGGTTTGCCTGTAAATTACTCAATGTCCACCCATCCATCCATCCTGCAAGCAGATATTGGGGCACAGAGCCCTGTGTATACAGTAATAAGACACAGTTCCTGCCCTCAACAAGCACAGTCAAGTATGGGTGGTTGTGCTCAAACCTGGGAAAGTGAGTAAAATCAGGAAAGACTTTTGAGAAGAGCTAACACTTGAATTAATCTTTAATTAAAAAAAAAAAGGTCCAGGTGCTGTGGCTCACGCCTGTAATCCCAGCAATTTGGGAGGCTGAGGTGAGAGAATTGCCTGAGTCCACGGGTTTGAGACCAGCCTGGGCAACTTGGCAAGACCTCATCTCTACAATAAATAAAAAAAAAAAAATTAGCCGGGTGCGGTAGTATATACCTGTAATTCTAGCTACTTGGAATGCTGAGGAGGAAGGATCACCTGAGTCCAGCAGGTCGAGGCTGTGGTGGCCGTGAGCATGCCACTGCACTCTAGCCTGGTGACAGAGTAAGACTATAAATGGAAGCTTTATATACATCAGTAAGGTACTGTAATGAATATGCATTCTACTTAGTGGAAATAGCTTTTGAAAGATTGTTGCATCATGGAACCTACTAGATCTCTTTTAACTTTAAACAGTCTTTTTGAATTAAGAGTCTTACTCTATCACCCAGGCTGGAGTGCAGTGGCACGCTCACCACCACTGCAGCCTTGACCTGCTGGGCTCAGGCAGTCCTTCAACCTCAGACTTCCAAGGCTGCGCGCCATCATGCCTGACTAATTTTTGATTTATTGTAGAGTCGAGGTCTTGCCACGTTGCCCAGGCTGGTCTTGAACCCCTGGGCTCAGGCAGTCCTCTCACCTCAGCCTCCCAAAGTGCTGGGATTATAGGCATGAACCACCCGGCTGCAAATCTTTCTGTTAGAAAGTGCTTACAATGTACTAAATTCTCTCTAGGGGTATTTTGTGTGTGTGTGTGTGTGTGTGTGTGTGTGTGTGTGTGTGTGTGTGGTAGTTTATATTCTGAAGAGAGTTTCTGAATAACATTTAGAAATTTTGCTTTAGGAATTATTTTTGATACTCCTTATGCCTCTGCTGTTATTAAAAACACTCACTGGGCTTGGTGGCTCAGCCTGTAATCCTGCGCCTTTGGGAGGCTGAGGTGAGTGGATTGCCTGAGCCCGCGAGTTCGAGACCCGCCTGGGCAGCGAGACCTCATCTCTACAATAAATCAAAAAATCAGCCGGGTGTGGTAGCGCATGCCTGTAATTCCGGCTACTTGGAAGGCTGAGGCGGAGGGATCACCGGAGTCCAGCAGGTCAAGGCTGCGGTGGCCAGAGCGGCCACTGCACTCCAGTCTGGGTGACAGAGTGAGATTCCAACTCAAAACAAACAAACAAACAAACAAACAAAAACCACTCAAGCACTAATTATGTGTCAAGCACTGTGCTTTGTGGATTATTTTGTGGAATTATCTTAGTGAATCCTGACGGAGACTTTATAAAGAAACTGAAGTTAAGTAATACAAATAATCTGTCAAAGGTTTCACGGTTAATGGATGCAGAGTTGGGATACTTTTGAAACCCTGTCAGTATGACTTCAAAAATGTGTGTTTCCTCTGTTCTCTGCTTTCTGTTTCTCTTTTCATTGGATTTGGCTTTTACAAAAGAGCCAAAGTATTAAGTCTTTTAATTGGAATTGTGCTTTAGTGAATACAGAATGAAGGCTACCTGCAGTTTAGAGGAAAAGTTAGGAGAGAAGTCAAAAGATAGTTACTTCACTGTGATGAGCCGTTGGGACTGAAGGCAGTTATCAAACTTAACTCGATGAATCCCTTGAAAAAGTAGATGTGGTATAACTTCTTTATGAATTGGCATGTTTGGTTTGGGGGTGCCTTCCCTTTAGTGGCACTCAACTTGTATTGGGAAATGCTGATCAAATAGTATAATCTCTGTTATGCAAGACTGTTTCTAGAGGATGAGCGGGAGGAGGGTTTCTGGGCCACCACTTGCATTCTTTTCCTTTCCTCTGTTCTGGGCATCCAGGGACCACTCTGGCTCACTGCTTTTCCCCTCTAGGAAAGGAGTTCTTAAAGTCTTTATTGTTGATCCTCCTCATGCTCTGCTTGTAAGCCTTCTTGTTTCTAGAAAGGATGAGAGGAAGGCAGAATTGTACAAACTGGGAGACGAGAATCTAGCATTTCTAATAACATGTTTTTGGCATTTGACGATGCTGAGAACAGAATGTTTTTATGTGAACACTTCCTGATTTAATCATGACAATATAAATAGAGGCAATTGTCTATTCTAAAGTTGCTTAAAGTTTAGAGGCTAAAGGCTAGGTATAGTGGCTCATGCCTATAATCCCAGCACTTTGGGAGGCTGAGCTGAGAGGACTGCCTGAGCCCACAGGTTCGAGAGCAGCCTGGGCAACTTGGTGAGCCCTCGTCTCTACAATAAATCAAAAAATAAGCCGAGCATGGTAGTGCGCGCCTGTAGTTCCGGCTACTTGGAAGGCTGAAGTGGAGGGATCGCCTGAGCTCAGCAGGTCGAGGCTGCGGTGGCTGTGAGTGTGCCACTGTGCTACAGTCTGGGCAACAGAGTGAGACTCTGACTCAAAAAAAAAAATTTTTTTTTCCCCAAAATTTAATGGAAAGGTTAAATCCAAGAACTTTTGCTAGTATGTAACTGCAAGTTTTTTTTTTTTTTGAGTCGGGGTTCTCATTGTTGCCCAGGCTAGAGTACAGTGGCACATGTGATCGTGTCTCACAGCAGCCTAAACTCCTGGGCTCAAGCAGTCCTCCCATCTCAGCCTCTTAAGTAGCTGGGACTTCAGGTGTACACCACCACACCTGGCTAATTGTTTGTTTGTTTGTTTTGTAGCAAAAAGTTTCACTTATATTGTCCAAGTGGGTCTTGAACTCCTGGGCTCAAGCAAGCTTGTAAGTTTTACTATTTTTTACAAAGCAAGGGCTTTTAGTTTTTTGTTTGTTTGTTTGTTTGTTTACAAAGCAATGGCCAAGCCTGTAAGTTTTCATGTGAACTTTCTGTTTCTTCTCCTCTGGGGAAAGTTTTTTGTTTTGCTTTGTTTTTTAGTTTCTCTTGCTTAAAAAAATGAACTACTTTGCCAGAAAGCTTTGAAACTTGGAGTTTTAACCGAAGCAGGCCTGTATGCTTGGGTAACTTACTGATAAAAAGATAAATAGAAGGAAGCTAGATAAATTTGGAGAAGAGCTTTATAAAGTGTTATTAAGACTTTTTCAAGGTTGGGCTCGGTGGCTCAGCCAGTAATCCCAGCACTTTGGGAGGCTGAGGCGAGTAGATTGCCTGAATCTGCGGGTTCAAGACCAGCCCAGGCAACTTGGCAAGACCTCGTCTCTACAATAAATAAAAAATTAGCCGGGCCTGGTAGCATGCACCTGTGGTTCTGGCTACTTGGAAGGCTGAGGCGGAAGAATCACCGGAGCCCAGCTGGTCCATGCTGGGGTGGCTGTGAGCGTGCCACTGCACTCCAGCCTGGGCAATGGAGTGAGACTCCAACTTAAAAAAAAAAAAGACCTTTCAAGAATGAGAAATACAATCAAAGAATTTGCAAGGATAATTAATAGGCTGTATAATCAGCATTCATTTTTATGTTAACATGAGAAAGGAGAAAATATCTGAGTTCTTTCTTTTCTAAAAGCATAGAAATATTCTTAACTAGTATATCATTAAGAGCCTGTAATTAGAGTAAAGGACTAATCTGAAAGTCTAAATACCCAGTGTGCTCATGTCCATTTGTTGTTGACACATATTTGCCTCACTTGTGTTAATGTTGAAATGAATGTTCACAGTAATTGAAAGTCACTGCTTTATCAATCTATTTGCTAAAACTGATCATAGTGAATGCATTAAGATATAATGTTTGGGGAAGATACAAAAAGTTGATTTTGGACCTACTAGTTTAGAATTTGATTTATCTTTTGGAGAGACTCTGAACTATAGTAGGAAAAAACACTGGACCTAGGGGTAGGAGAGCTGACTTTTGGTTTGTCAGTATTTTTTTTGTTTTTTGAGTTGGAGTCTCACTCTGTCGCCCAGACTGGAGTGCAGTGGCCGCTCCCGTCCACCACAACCTCGACCTGTTGGGCTCCGGCGATGCTTCCGCCTCAGCCTTCCAAGTAGCTGGAACTACAGGTGTGTGCTACCACGCCCGGCTGATTTTTGATTTATTGTAGAGATGAGATCTCGCCAAGTTGCCCAGGCGGGTCTCAAACCCGCGGGCTCAGGCAATCCACTCACCTCAGCCTCCCAAAGCGTGGGATTACAGGCTGAGCCACTGAGCCCGGCTGTCAGTGTTTTTAACTGGTCAAGTGACCTTGGAGCCAAGTGTGTAAACTTTCTGGAACATAATTTCCTTTAAGATAAAATGAAAGATTTGAGGTGAATGTTCTCTTGTAGTTCTAGTGGTTTATGCATTAAGTTAATTGTGCAAATTTAACAATTTGTCTCAGACAGGGACAATAGAGCATGTTTAACCTTTAGAGAACAGTGTTATTTTCAGAATTTTAATAGCATCTATTTGCATACAGATAAGGATATGTTGATTGTAAGTCCTCCTTCATGCTTACTTGTTAGCAGCATGCATCTCTAGTGGGAGCTTCTGTGTATTTTCAAAGTACTGTAGTGCATGTGCTTTTCCATGCTCATTACATCCCCAACACTTACTTCAGTGCCTGGCACATAGTAAATGCTTAGTAATTTTAAGAGTTATAATATATGTGTGAATAATTAATATATAAGCGATCTGTAATTCAAGCCTGCCTTCCTGTAAGTTATTTTAAGAAATATGAGGTTTATTTCATTAGAAAAAGTAGGTAGAGTAAAATACTGGTTGGGGAAAAGAAGAAGACTTTTGGAAACTTGGCTAGAGGAAGACATGGCTGCATTGAAAAGGCACTTAGTGTTCCCTGCACTATTTTTTGTTTGAAATGAGTGAATGAAAGTCCTGTATTACACGTGGTGCCTGATATTTAAACTGGAGGCTGGTTTTTGTTTTTGTTTTTGAGTTGGAGTCTCACTCTTGTCACCCAGGTTGGAGAGCAGTGGTATGCTCACGGCCACCACAGCCTCGACCTGCTGGGCTTAAGCAACCTTTCTGCTTCAACCTTCCAAGTAGCTGGAACTACAGACACATGCTACCATGCCTGACTAGTTTTTTTTATTTATTGTAGAGATGAGGTCTTACCATGTTGCCCAGGCTGGTCTCGAACCCCCAGGCTCAGGCAATCCTCTCACCTTGGCCTCCCAAAGTGCTGGGATTACAGACTGAGCCACTGCGCTCAGCCAGCCTGGTTGTTTTTATAGTCAAGGGTAATCCAGGGATGTTGGACCTGGATTAACTATTTTAGATCATGCAGGGGGGGAAAAAAACCACACGCGGGAGAGTAAAGGTTTCCGTAGGTAGGGGGTGTATCTAGATAGATATAGGTATATAAATAGGTGAAACTCATGTACTATAATTTTTCAATGAAAAAACTTTATGTAAATAATTGTGTTAAGAATTCTTCAAGAGCCGGGTTCAGTGGCTCAGCCTGTATTCCTGTGCCTTGGGAGGCTGTGGTGAGTGGATTGCCTGAACCTGTGGGTTCGAGACCCACCTGGGCAACTTGGTGAGACCTCATCTCTACAATAAATCAAAAAATTAGCCGGGTGTGGTAGCGCACGCCTGTTCTTCCAGCTACTTGGAAGGCTGAGGCGGAAGGATCGCCAGAGCCCCAGTGGGAGCGGCCACTGCACTTCAGTCTGGGCGACAGAGTGAGGCTCCAACTCAAAAAAAAAAAGAATTCTTTAAGCTTAAAAATTGAGAGATATTTGGAGACTAGGCAGACCTATTAACAAGAAAGATATCTTGAGCATATGGATGTTCAGTAGCTATTTTACATCCTTCTTACCAATGTAGTACTATTCCCAATTTTTAGAGGATATATTGCTTCCTGAATTTAAAATAGTAAATAGAAGAAATAAGAATGTAATAACTAAGCTGAAACATAGCTTGCAGCTGAGCTAAATTTCTTTCAAAAGCTTCTCACCTTAATTTTTAATTTAAACTAGTAAGACAGTATCTTCAAATATATTAATAAATCAAAATAACTAGTTCAATGATTTTCTTGTCTAACGACTTACTGCCCCAAGTTTGTTTTCTAGTGCCATTTTGTAGGGCCTTCAAGCTCATGGGTCTTCCCTAAAATGGGGCTGAGAGTCTGAATTCCTACAGCCCTGCTCCCTAGAACTGATGCAAGCCTTGCTGAAGGGAAGAGAAATAAATGAGCTTTTTCACAGTTATTTTCCAGTTTGAGGGAGGAATATACACTGAGTATCTGTATTTGAAATCTAAAAATGTAAAACACTCAGTTTGTGTGTGTGTGTGTTTAAAAAAGCTGGAGTATCATTTCTGTTCTCAAAATAGAAAAACATTGTAACAACATAACAGAGTCAGAGTACTGGTCAGTATAATTTCTGACATCCTATTTTTCAGTCGCTCAGTGCTACCCTCATAATTGTACCATGGAGTGTTTCATATATGGTTTCATATAAGGATCTGGAAAATCTTGGGTGTGGGCTTGAAGTGAATGATCTGCCTCCTGTATTTGCCCTTAACCTGCTTGGTAACCAATGTGCTCAACCAGCCTGGGCTCTTGTCCTGCTGTCAGGGTTCTTCGGTGCTCTTGCATGGGCTGGCTTAGTGCAGGGCATACTAAGGATCTGGTTGGCATCGTTGTTTGAAAAGACTCTAGAGCTGTACTGTCTGCTGACTGTTGAGCACTTGAAATGTGACTAGTGCGGCTGAGGAAGTGATTTTAAAATTTTATTTAATTGTAGCTTAAATTCTTATTAAAGTAGCTACATGGCCCTAATGACTCCCGTTAGACGATGGACATATAGAACATTTCTGTCATCACAGAAAGTTCTCTTGGACAGTGCTGCTCTAGAGATCTCATTCTAAGACACCCATTGGCTTGGCTCAAATCTCAGAAAAGTTGACTATTTCCCTAGCATTCTAATTTATCAAATGGAGTGCAGATGCCAAGAATATTAATAAGTGAACAAAAACACAGTGCAGAGCTTTGTTTCCTAAGGAAAAAACACATTAAAAAAGTCATAGAAAATACATGATGGCATTTCTAGAGTAATAACTGCTTTTAAAATTTTAATTTAATTTTATTATTTAATTTTGTTTTTTTGAGTAGGAGTCTCACTCTTTTACCCAGGCTGGGGTACAGTGACACACTCACAGCCACCTTAGCCTCGACGTGCTGGGCTCAGGCAGTCTCACCTTAGCCTTTCAAGTAACTGGAACTACAGGCACACGCCACCATACCCAGCTAATTTTTTGATTTATTGTAGAGACAAGGTCTTGCCAAGTTGCCCAGGCTGGTCTCAAACCCCTGGACTCAGGCAACCTCTTGTCTCTGCCTCCCAAAGTGCTGGGATTACAGGCATTAACCACCGTGCCCAGCCAGAATAATAACTGTTAAATGATGGCTAGTAACTGCTAGCCCAATGGTTTGAGAGAACTTTGAGAGATATCTTTGAAGGATCTGTAACTTGTGATTACTTTTTCTTTTTAGGTACTTAAAGCTTTCACCAAAGCACCCAGAATCAAATACTGCTGGAATGGACATCTTTGCCAAATTCTCTGCATATATCAAGAATTCAAGGCCTGAGGCTAATGAAGGTAAAAAACAAAACTGAATCACCACTGCAGAACATGACAGTGGTTATAAGTGAATACTTCAGAGTCCAGGCATTCCTATAAATATTAAGAACTATCTTTCAGAGTTGATCAGAAACTTGATGATTAAGCCCTTAAATTGAATTAAACCCTTAAATTGCTATTTTTCCATGTTTCTAGCTAGTGGCACAGTGCCTAGCATATAGTGGTATATGATAAAACATTTATTGAATTTAAGTTGATCTCATAATTTTTTGAAAAGTTACTGTGAAGGGAGCCATACAGAGAATTAGCAGTTCATCCAAAACAGTGGATTACATGGTTGTGGTTTGGAATAGATTGATTGAGCTTAACTTAAACTATTACTAAATATTTTGCTTATTGTTGGATGCCAGCAGCCTAAAACCAGTCTGAGATTGTTTTTTGGTGCTGATTGACCTTAAAGAGCAATTTTCGGAGTTGCTTTAAGAGTTACCCTTATGCTGGGCATGGCGGCTCACGTCTGTAATCCCATCACTTTGGGAGGCTGAGGCAAGAGGATTGCCTGAACCCATAGATTCAAGACCAGCCTGGGCAACATGATGAGACCTCATCTCTATAATAAATCAAAAAGATTAGCTGGATGTGGTGGTGTGCACCTGCAGTTGCAGTTACTTGGTAGACTGAGGCAGAAGGATTGCCTGAGCTCATAAGGTCGAGGCTGTGGTGGCTGTGAGCATGCCACTGCACTCTAGCCTGGGCGACAGAGTGAGATTCCAACTCAGAAAAAAAAAAAAAAGAAGAGTTATCCTTGGACTCAACTTCCAAATTTCTCTGCATCCTAAAACTGGAATTTTTTTTCTTTTTAAAAAATTATCTTTAAAAGAATAGAGACAGAATCTTGCTATATTGCCCAAGCTGGTCTTGAACTCCTGGCCTCAAGCAATCCTTCTGCCTTGGCCTCTCAAAGTGCTGGGATTATAGGCAGGAGCCACTGTATCCAGTTTGGAACTTTATTTTAAAGTCATATTTTCTTGGTGAGAATTGTTTTAGGTACAGATACAACTTTCTTTTATTTACTAAAGGACACTATCTTATTATTTCATTTGCCAAACATGTATAGTAAAGGAAAGTTTTCTTTTAAAGAGGTTCCATTTAATGAAACTTGTCTTAACTACAAAATTCAGTAATTTCTCTTTCTCTTTTTGGGATGTTAAGGATTATTCTCTGTGGGAAAAACTGTATAGAGAGCATTAGGGTTTATTTAAAAGTACCAACAATAACCAAAAAGGCTAGCTCCTAAAAATACTCTTAAGTGGTTCCAGATAGTTTGGTAGCTTGGGTAGGATTCTTCAGAGTAGAAGTTTATAGCAATAAATGAAGAACACCAAAGGGGAAAGTATTAGTGCTGGGTAAGCAGGAATAAACATCTTTACAAAGGGAAACACTCAACTAGTTTCCTTACGCTATTTCAATGGACAGATTTCTAAGCTATTCTGGCTATTTTTTAATTATTAAATTTTAAAATTGCAGCAAAATTTTATAATATAATATTTTGAATCTCAATATCTTTCACTCTTGGTTTCTGGAACAATATTCACTGCATGAAATGTTTTTCTACAGTGAAGGGAAAAGGAAAAAATTTAGTGTTCAGGAGTGGTTTATACCTATTAATAATGTGTTCCAGTAGCTGCCATGGTTTGGAAGCAGTTTTCTTTAGTAATTGGCTTTTCTTCCTGACGAATGTTTCTGTCTGAGCAGTTTATACACGAAGTAAACGGTCATTCTGGAGCCCTTCCTCTCCAGACAGTGGCTTTTCTGTTCTGCCCTTCCTTCACGTGGACTGTTTTTTTTTTTTTTTTTTTTTCCCCTCCATAAAACTATCCTTTTATACCCAGATGCTCCTGCTACACAGTTCTTTGAGCAATCATAGTTAGTTACAATGTTTTTATTTCTCTGTATGGCTTTTAGGAGCTGTAGGATGGTTGTCTTCTGACACTTGGTGGGAGGAGAAGGAATAAACTATGTTTGCTTCTGCTTTGAAGGATGAAGATGAGGGGGAAGAAAAGGGAGAAAGTGACTCATTTAAGTGTAACTTTGTATTCTATTTTTTCCTGTCAATTTGTTGCTGTCTTAAGTAGCCACCTGCTCTTACTGTGCTCAGAATGCTGTAAATAGTAGGAACAAACAACATAATGAATTCACATAGTGCATAACTTAGGAGGCTTTATATTAAGTTACCTATGGATAAATCAGAATTCCAGTTGCCAAGCAACTTCCTCCCCAAGACCTGTCCCTGCCATGAGACTTTAGAAAACAATGTTCCAAATCACCTTGGTGCTTAATGGGTCTCCGTGTGTGTGTGTGTGTGTGTGTGTGTGTGTGTGTGTGTGTGTGTTACAGGTCTGTATCTGTCTGCTTAGTGGCAATTGGGTCTCCGTGTGTGTGTGTGTGTGTGTGTGTTACAGGTCTGTATCTGTCTGCTTAGTGGCAATTGGGTCTCCGTGTGTGTGTGTGTGTGTGTGTGTGTGTGTGTGTGTGTTACAGGTCTGTATCTATCTGCTTAGTGGCAATTAAATGCCTTAAACAATCCTGGGAAATTAAGAGTTTGCCTTCTTATTTCCCCAAACATACACTCAGATATTAACAGTTTTTATAGAGGTGGATTTGTCATTTTACTTGGTATATCAGGGCAGATATGTTTTCTGTTAGCTTTACTGGCCTATTAAATATTTTAAAAATCCAATATGTTTCGACAATTTTTAAGACCTTTTTGGACCTAGTTCTAAGTAAGGGATTAGGTGCCTAAATGCTAATTTTTTCCTAGTGAAAGGGAAACAGAAGTGCCAATGCTTAGATTGGGGTACAAAGCAAACAAGATTTAAAGACTAAAAGGAAACACGGATGATAGACGTGATCAAGAAAACACATAATTCTTTTGGTAAGATGTTCCGGTTGATTGGGAGAAAAAGTTTATGTAATCTTTTAAGTATTAAAAGAGAAACTGATAGGTAAAATGGCTTTTGTGGGGATGGATTCGGTATGACTTTAGGTATTTCCTAAGTATTTTCAGTTCTGTGATGTCATTAATGTATGTGATTTACTAAGGTCCCAAATGTAACTGGTCTGTGTATTGACAAAATTCTTAAGAAAGAAATGAATTTAGCATTGTTGAATATACTTTGAGGCACATTTCTTAATGTCCAAATTCCTTTTTTTCTTTTTTTTTTGAGTTGGAGTCTCACTCTGTCGCCCAGACTGGAGTGCAGTGGCCGCTCCCAGCCACCGCAGCCTCGACCTGCTGGGCTCCAGTGATCCTTTCGCCTCAGCCTTCCAAGTAGCTGGAGCTACAGGCATGCGCTACCACGCCCGGCTGATTTTTTTATTTACTGTAGAGATGAGGTCTCGCCAAATTGCCCAGGCGGGTCTCGAACCCGCGGGTTCAGGCCGTCCACTCACCTCAGCCTCCCAAAGGTGCAGGATTACAGGCTGAGCTACTGAGCCCAGCCAAATTCCTATTTTTTAATGGAGGCAAGGAATCTAAAGATTCTGATTATTTCCCCATCTCCTGCCTCTCGCTTCCTTTTTTCCTTCTCTTTCTCCTCTCCCTGCCCTTTTCCTCTCCCACCTCTCTACCCCTTCCTTTTCTCCCTCCTCCCCTGCCTCTGTCTCCTTCTCTTACTTTCCTTCAGGAAACATGTTGGGAGTCAGAAAATGTTGTTCATCATTGTAGCTATGAAACTACAATGTATATTTAATTATCTACAACTACTGATTACCTCTATTTTCCACTGACTTGTAGCCCAGCCTTTAAAACTTGTTTGTACTGTAGGTTACCCTTTATTAAAACTAGCAATAACTCTAAAGTACAGTTGTTTAAATGTAAGTGCTTATAATTTTTAAATAGTCTGTTGTCTGCATTATGAATTATATTGTTTTCAGTAACAGAAATACTCATTACACTTACTGTTTTCTGCCTTGAATTTTACTCATTCAAATCATACAAGTAATAGAAAATGCTTGTTGAAAATTAAAATAGTATAATACTGATATAAATTTGGTAAAACCCTCCCTGCCAGGCCAGGCACAGTGGCTTATGCCTGTAATCCCAGCACTTTAGGAGGCTGAGGCAGGAGGATTGCTTGAGCTCAGAAGCTCAAGGTTATAGTGAGCTATGATTGTGCCACTGCATACTGCAGCCTGAGTGACAGAGAAAGAGCGTAGGGTGTCTTAAACAAACAGAACAGCCTCATCGCCCTCCTTAATCACATTACATGACCTTTCCCCCAACAATTTAGTGTGCATCTTTTTTGTGTGTGTCATTTTCCTAGCATTTTATATGAATGTGTCTTTACATCATGCAGTTGTCTTTTTCACTCATGTGGTAGAAATCCTTCCATATCAAAATATAGATCTACTCAGTTTTTAGAAATTCTGCTTGAGGTATTTTATAATATGGATTTGTATTTAACCATTTCCCTGGTGATAGACATCTGGATTGTCTCAAGTTTTTTTTACTATGACAAACAACGCTGCCAGTGAATGTCCTTGTGCCAGATTCCAAATAGGTCAATAGGTTTGCTCATTTTAGATTGTGCTGTATTTTGCCAAGTTGTTCTCCAGAAACCTATGCTAGTTTAGAGACCCACTAATGTGAAAGTATTCATTTCCCCACACTTCCGACCCTGGTGAGTGTATTAATCTTTAATTTTGCTGTGTTCTCACAGAAAATGGTATTTTGCTTTTCGTAGTTCATTTTAAACTGATTGTGTGGCCTCAGTTCCGCTTATTAATTTTTTGAGAGCCTTTGAAATAGCTTCTTAGAAATATTAGCACTACTACAGCCAGATGTATTGGAGAATAGTGCTACTTACTTAGTTACAAGACAGGGAGTTACTTTCTGATGGCTTGCTGCTGCCTTCTAGTGGTTAATTGTGACATTAGTTTCATCTTAACTAACTACATACTACATTGTGATGGTTAGTCTTTAAAACTTACCATATTTATCGAATATAGTACCTCTTGATACCTCTGGTTTTTGTTGTATTTTTGTTTTTTGTTTTGAGTTGGAGTCTCACTCTGTAGCCCCGGCTGGAGTGCAGCATCAACCTACTGGGCTCCAGCGATCCTTCCGCCTCAGCCTTCCAAGTAGCTGGAACTACAGGCATGTGCTACCATGCCTAGCTAATTTTATATTTTTAGTTTTTTAATTGTAGAGATGAGGTCTCGTCTAATTGACCAGGCTGGTCTCAAACCCGTGGACTCAGGCAATCCACTCACCTTGGCCTCCCAAAGTGTTGGGATTAAAGGCTGAGCTACTGAGCCCAGCCAGTTTTTGTTGTTGTTCTTAGTCATGCCTTCTGTTGATACATACAAATTATATCAAATGAATTCATCATTCTTTGTTTTCAATAATATACTCTTTATTCTGACATTCTTAACTGACTGAAAAATCACTAGCTCTCTAGTCAGGTATAGTTTTTCAACTTTACTGAAAGTGTTTTGCTAAGTCCAAAATTATAGGAAGAACAATAATTGTAATGTGTTAGCTTAATTTTCATCAGAGCCTTACATTTAGGAGTATAAGCATTATAAACCTTGTATATGTGAACCTTGTAAATTTAAGATATTTTATTTTTATATTAGTTGTATTTGAAAAATAATACAGGAAAAGGATTAGTGTAGTGCAAGTTCAAGATAATAAACTTGCCATACCACTGAGGTGGCACTTGAAATATTAATTCAGTGTTTGAATTTAGATAACATTATCTTCCTCACAAACCACGATCCTGTTCATTGTAATCTTTTCAAAGAACAAATCCTTGTATTCTAATATGCATTTATTCTGTATTCACTGCTTTTGATAGAAAGCATATTGAATCTTTTAGTTTATTCTTTAACAACCTTGAGACTCTGCTCTCTACTTTTTCTTTTCTTTTTTTCCTTTCAAGTACAACCATGAGAAGCTTTTCATCATGTCCTGGATTTTTTTTTTACCAACCTAGATATTCCTCACATTGTATTCGCTTGTTAATTTATAAACTTTATATTTCAACCGTGTGCATTATCATTAGCTTGCATGCAGTTAATAAAAGGTTATATCTGTTGCTTTTTATTTTTGATCTTCTATTTTTAAATGACTTGATTCCCTGTCACCTCTTGAGTTCCAGTTGAGCTCAACTTCATTTTGCTGGATTCCAGTGCTCTCTGCTGCTTACATTCTTTTGAGAAGTAAACTAGTTTGATCATGCCTTTAGGGTGATCTTTATTTTTTTATTTTTTGAGTCAGAACCTCACTCTGTCACCCAGACTGGAGTGCAGTGGCACACTCATGGCCACCGCAGCCTCGACCTGCTGGGCTCAGGTGATCCCTTCCACCTTAGCCTTCCAAGTAGCTGGAACTACAGGCACGCGCCACCTCACCCGACTAATTTTTTGATTTATTGTAGAGATGAGGTCTCGCCAAGTTGTCCGGGCTGGTTTCGAACTCGTGGGCTCAGGCAATCCTGTTACCTTGGCCTCCCAAAGTGCTGAGATTGTAGGCATGAGCCACTGCGCCCAGCCTAGGGTGATCTTTAATTAATAAAATGGCTACTTATCACTTGAGGTAACACATTCCAATTGTTTGATATTTACCTAAGCAAGACATATTATCAGTTCTCTTTTACATTTTATTTTATTTTATTTTTTGAGTTGGAGTCTCACTCTGTCACTCAGACTGGAGTGCAGTGGCCGCCCCCAGCCACCGCAGCCTCGACCTGCTGGGCTCCGGCGATCCTTCCGCTTCAGCCTTCCGAATTACAGGCATGCGCTACCACACCCGGCTAATTTTTTGATTTACTGTAGAGATGAGGTCTCGCTGCCCAGGCGGGTCTCGAACCTGCGGGCTCAGGCAGTCCACTCACCTCAGCCTCCCAAAGGCGCGGGATTACAGGCTGAGCCACCGAGTCCGGCTTCTCTTTTACATTTTAAAAGACTGTTGTGCTCTACAGCAACAGGCAATGCCTACTTCATTCTCATCTTCACGCAAAGATAGAATGGTCAAGTACAATTTCTTCACTTATCTAACTTTTAAAACTACCCATTTTACGTTTTCACCCACTATATTTTTGAATTTTCTCCATATATTTTAAGAAACCCCAAGCTTTTATACTTAATTATTGGCTGAAGTCCTGGGCCAGGTGTTCACCAAGTGTCTAAAATGTGCTTAAGTAAGTTCCATGAATTTCAGGGACAACAGAAGCATGAGACACAGACCTTATTTGTTTTTTTGTTTTGTTTTGTTTTTGAGTTGGAGTCTCACTCTTGTCGCCCAGACTGGAGTGCAGTGGCACGCTCACAGCCACCACAGCCTCTACCTGCTGGGCTCAGGTGATCCTTCCCCCTCAGCCTTCCAAGTAGCTGGAACTACAGATGCACGCCACCAGGCCCTGCTAGTTTTTGTGATTTATTGTAGAGGTGAGGTCTCACCAAGTTGCCCAGGCTGGTCTTGAACCCCCGAACTCAGGCATTTCTCTCAGCCTTCCAAAGTGCTGGGATTACAGGCTGAGCCACTGCAACTGGCCCACAGACCTTATTTGTAAAGAACATGTAGTCAGAGCCGGGCTCGGTGGCTCAGCCCGTAATCCCGCGCCTTGGGAGGCTGAGGTGAGTGGATTGCCTGAGCGCGCGGGTTCAAGACCTGCCTGGGCAACTTGGCAAGACCTCATCTCTACAATAAAAAATCAAAAAATCAGCTGGGTGTGGTAGCATACGCCTGTAGTTCCAGCTACTTGGAAGGCTGAGGCAGAAGAATCGCCGGAGCCCAGCAGGTCAAGGCTGCGGTAGCCGGGAGCGGCCACTGCACTCTAGTCTGGGCAATAGAGTAAGACTCCAACTCAAAAAAAAAAAGAATGCCATGATTAACGCATTAGTTTTTTATTTGTGAGTCTTAAAAAGTGAAGGCAAAGTAGACTTTTTCAAACAAACAACAATTGATCATTTATCTCAGCAGATGCACACTAAAACAGGTACTAAAATAGTTTTTCAGACAGAAGGAAAATGATTTTAGCTGGATGCTCAGATAGGCAGGCAGGCAGGAAATGCCAAAAGTAATGTAACCGTGGTGAAATATAAATGAATACCTTTTGTATACAATAGTGATGCATTATAGAATTCACACTATATGTAGAATTAAAATACATGACAGCAGTAGTAAATAGGAGAGAAGGGAGGAGTTCTAAGACCTTTGCATTATCTTGGAGGTAGTAACAGTGAAAATTAAACTTTCATAAAGCAAGGAAACAGACTAGTGAAAGAAGATATAATAAGCCAAGGCAAGAGGATTGCCTGAGCCCGGGGGTTCGAGACCAGCCTACACAACTTGGTGAGACCTCATTTCTACAATAAATCACCAAAACTAGCTGGGCGTGGTGGCGTACAACTGTAGTTTCAGCTACTTGGAAGGCTGAGGCAGAAGGATCACCTAAGCCCAGGAGGTCAAGGTTGTGGTGGCCGTGAGCGTGATACTGCACTCCAGACTGGGCAACAAGAGTGAAGGGTGAGACTCCAACTTAAAAACAACAACAACAACAACAACAAACCCCAATAATTGTTGAAACCTTAATTTAAAAGAAAATAAGAAAGAAGAAAAGAACACAGAACAGGTAGAAAACAAAAAGTGTGATGGCAGATTTAAACCGGAGTTTTTAATAATTACATCCAATATAAATGATTTAAATGTTTCAGATGAAAGACGTTTGCCAACTGGATTTAAAATAGGTTGCTTTTGTGCAAGAATGAATATACGTATATATGAAATACATGAAATATAAAATATAGGTGCAGGAAAATTGAAAATGAAATAGTGTAAATACCAAAAGAATGTTGGCAAAGTTATAATGACATATTGATTGAAGTAGGCGTAAGGAAAGAAGCATTATGGGATAATGAAGCATGTTTCAAGTGGATTTAAAGGGCTAATCTACCAGGAAAGTAGAATAATTCTAAATTTGTACTAACAAATAACTAACCTGAAAATATGTAAATGAAGCTGACAGAACTAAGAGAAATAGACTAATCCACAGTCGTAGTGGGAGATCTTAACTCACCCCCGTAGTAACTGTTAGAATCAGCCAGAAAAGAAAAAAATTAGTGAGAAGATAAAAGAATTGAGTAATACAGTGAACAAACTTTATCTGAGAGACAGATCATTGTATTCAATACTACAGAATATATTTTTGGTTTTTTTTTAAATTTTAAGATGTGAGGTACAATTCAGGGTTAGGTATACAAATGTTCATTATGCAGGTACCCTTGTTGATGAGGTGTGCCCCCTGCTTTGATTTTTTTCAAGTGCTCATGGAACACTTATGAAAATTAATAGTAAAGCTGGGCCATAAAACAAAGCTAAGCATTTTTCAAAAAAATTGAGATCATACAATGTTTTCCCTGACCAAAGAAAATAAGATATTGTCAGTAGCAGGAAACTACTGGGGGGGGGGAGGGA
>NW_007231904.1:54018-69253 GCF_000164805.1 Carlito syrichta | reverse complement strand
GGGGCACAATTCAGGGTTAAGGTATACAAACATTTATTATACAGGTACCCTTTCGATGAGGTATGTCCCTCCCTCCCCTAGCAGTTTCCCTCAACTACCAATCCTATCCCCCCTTCCCTGACAGTTTCCCACTACTGCCATTCGCTTTTTTTTTTTTTTTTTTTTAAGTTGGAGTCTCACTCTGTCACCCAGACTGGAGTGCAGTGGCACACTCATGGCCACCCCAGTGTCGACCTGCTGGGCTCTGGGGATCCTTCTGTCTCAGCCTTCCAAGTAACTGGAACTACAGGTGCGCGTTACCATGCCTAGCTAATTTATAATGTATTATAGAGGTGCGGTCTTTCCAAGTTACCTGGGCTGGTCTCGAACCCGCAGGCTCAGGCAATCCACGTCACCTTGGTCTCCCAAAGTGCTGGGATTACAGGCTGAACCACTGAGCCCAGCCAAGCGGTATATTTCTAAACACACAGGTTGAAGAATAATAAAATGATGGAAATACATGTCTGAATGTGTGAGATATGGCACAAGCTGCACTTGGAGGGAAATTCCTAGCTCTAAATGTATATCTTAGAAAAGAAGAGCTAGAAATTGATGATATAAAAGTATCTACCCCAAGAGTTTAGTTAGAAAAAGATCAGCAAATTAAGCCCAAGAAAGTAGAAGGAAGGAAATACTAAAGAGCAGAGTACAGTGAGATAGAAAACAAATATGATATAGATTACAAAGCTAAATGCAGTTTTTGAAAAGTCTCGTAGGCCAGCTGCAGTGGCTCATGCCTATAATCCCAGTACTTTGGGAAGCAGAGGCAAGAGGATGGCTTGAGTCCAGGGGTTTGAGACCAGCCTGGGCAACTTGATGAGACCTCATCTCTACAATAAGTAAAAAAAAAAATTAGCTGGGCATGTCAGCACGTGCCCGTAGTTCCAGCTACTTGGAAGGCTGAGGCGGAAGGATTACTTGACCTCAGCAGGTCATGACTGCAGTGGCCGTGGGTGTGCCACTGCACTCCAGCCTGGGCATCAGAGTGAGATTCCTACTCAGAAAAAAAAGAAAAGAAAAGAAAGAAAAGTCTAGTAAATAACAAAATAATAAATTTTTGACAAGAAAAATTAGGAAAAGTGAGAGAAGGCAGCAAAAGTCAATATTAAGAATAACAATAGGGATTACTACAGATCTGAATTACTACAGATTAAAATGAGTTTTAGAGGTTATTTTAAAACTTGTTATGCTTATGTATTTGAAAACACTTGGAGAAATTTACAGAAATGACAGTGTATCAAAACTGTCACAAGAAGGAGTTGAAAATGTGAATAGTTTTATATCTATAATTTAAAATCATGTCTTATAAGAAGAAAATTCCAAGCCAGGTGTGGTGGCTTATGCGTATAATCTCAGCTCTTTGGGAGGCTCTCTGAGCTCAGGAGTTTAAGACTAACCTCGGCAACATAGTGAGACCTTGTCTCTACAAAAAAATAAAAAATTTCGCCAGGCATGGTGGTGTGCACCTCAACTCTTTGGGAGGCTGAGGAAGGAGGATCACTTGAGCCCAGGAGTTTGAGGCTGTGGTGAGCCATGATCATACCACTACATTCCAGCCTGGGAGACAAAGTGAGACCCCAATTAAAAAAGAAAAGAGAAAAGAAAACTCTGGATTCAGAGGGCTTCACTGACGGACTCTTCTAAGCATTTGGAGGAAGAAGTAACTTCAGACTTGTACATACTTTTCCAGGGAACAGAAACATCGGAATACTTTTCAACTGGCTTTTTGAGGGCAGCCTTGATGCCAAAGCCACACAAGAGAATGTATTTTATTTTATTTTATTTTTATTTTTATTTTTTTTGAGTTGGAGTCTCACTCTGTTGCCCAGACTGGAGTGCAGTGGCCACTCCCGGCCACCACAGCCTCGACCTGCTGGGCTTTGGCGATCCTTCTGCCTCAGCCTTCCAAGTAGCTGGAACTACAGGTGTGCACTACCATGCCCGGCTAATTTTTTATTTATTGCAGAGATGAGGTCTCACCAAGTTGTCCAGGCAGGTCTCAAACCCACAGGCTCAGGCAATCCATTCACCTCAGCCTCCCAAGGCGCGGGATTACAGGCTGAGCCACCAAGCCCGACTGAGAATGTATTTTAAAAAGGACAATTTGCTCAGAAATGGAGGATTGAAAGTCAAAAATGTGTATAAATTGTATGACCATTTCAATAGAAGAAGAAGAATTTGATGAAATATAATAGTCAAAATAATATTCATTGATTTTTAAAAAGTCTAAGTAAACTAAGCATAGTGAGAAACTTGTTAGTTTGTTACAGAAAAATCTATTTAAAAATGACACCAAATATCATACTTAATGGGAAAACAGTGAAAGATTTCACCTTGAGACTGGGAACAAGAGAAGGATGCTCACTGTCAACCTTCTGTTTAGCATTTTGCTTGGTGGCCTCAGTCAGTACACTAAGGCAAGAAAAAGAAATGATAGGCATGAGCATTATAAAGGAAAGAATACATATGTTATTTTGAAACAATATAATTGTGTATGTAGGAAATCCAAAAGAGGCTACAGATAAACAGTGAGAATAAACTACAAGGCTGCTGGTTGGGGCCATTGTGAAACTCAGCTGTGGTTTGTGTGCTAGAGGGGTCTGGTGACAGAATGTGTGTAGGAGTCTGCCTCCGCTGAAAGGTGGGGCTGGGATTTGAAGGCCTGGCCAGCCCTGAATTCTGAGATTAATTGAAGGTGTGTTTCTTCCCTCCTACCTGTCCTTTAGATGATGTCTCCTGGCTTTCCCTAGGCTCTCCCTCTCCTTTATTCCATGTTTTCAGTGTTTGTTCATGTTCTCAGGACTTCCGAATAGACTCCTCCAACCCCATCTGTCACACTGAAACTTGACTTGTGTGCAGGGAGTCTCTGCTCACATGTCTCACAGGCACCTCAGACTCTGCATATTAACTGTGAATGCATCTCACATCCCTCAAGCAGCTTCTCTAGGAAGGTCAAGGTCTCCGTCATTGGCACCAGAATTCACCCTGGGAGTTGTTAGCTTGTTGACCAGCTTCTTTATTCTGCCCCCTTCCCCAGGATCTAAACTCTGACAATAGTAACCTTTCATGTTTTGTTCAGCAGTGAGTTTAACAACGTTTACAACAAGATTTTGCATGCAAAAGGGGATCAATTTATATTTTGTTGACTACATCTATTCCCCTTTCTCCATATTCACTTTAGTTTCTGAACTCTGTTGGTTTGTATCTCCTAAAGTCTGTCCGTTCTTTTTTGTGCCTGCAGCTCTTTATCTAATAAGACTGCCATCTGTTGCCTGGACCTCCATGAAGGGTCCAAGGGGCAAGTGGGTGGAAGAAGAGGTGTTGGGTTAGAACACATTGATGTTGCTGGTGAAGAATGTGAAACTTCACCTTTTTCCTTAAAGGACCCAACTTTATTCAGCTTTATAACTCATAGATTATCACCCCATGATTTTTAACTTTTATTATGAACAATTACTGTTGTCATCAGTGAGTTTATTTCCAAGAGTGAGAGGGCAAGGTGGGTTAAGAAGTAAAAGGTAAGGGAAAGTAGATCGATCTGTCCATATTCCTTTCTTATGACGGTCTCACCTCCTTTCTCCTAAGGGCCACTAACTTTGACTTTCCAGATATACAGTGATGGCTCTGTCCCACTTTTTTGTGAACCATAGCAATTATAGCATCTTAATGTATTTACCTAAAGAGGCTCTTGATTCAGTATTGTAAATTGAATTCTAATCTGATCTCTGTGTGTCTTGTATAAGATAGTGCTATTCTTGGCTTCTTGTGTGTTATAAGACAGTGCAAAAATCCAGGCTTTCTGCTTGAATTGTTTGTATTGGCGTTTCTTAACACATTTATTGGTAATAAATCCAAATATGCCTGGAGTGCAAGAATTAAAACTAGGGGGCGAATCTCTGTTTCTGCAAGAAAAGATTTTCTTTCCTAGATTTGAATTAATATGCTTGCCATTTCCCACCCATTTTTTTCAGTTTAAATGTCAACTGTGATGGGCCACAGTGTATTCTTGTGGGGGGCACTTAGTTATTAACAAACTTTTACAGATACCATTGCCTGATACTTTCATGCTTATTTATACACTTACTGAACAAGTTGGTTTGTCCCCCTGCCATGTAAGTGAGCTCTAGGAGGGTAGAAGTTGTGTCTGTCTTGTTCAGCGTCACTCGGTGTCAGGGTAAGCCTTTGATTAGCAGCTGTTGACTGAAAGAACAGTGCTTCTACTTTGGAGCTTGCTAACTTTCCTTCTTACAGTATTCCCATCTTTCTTCCAGCACTGGAGAGGGGTCTCTTGAAAACACTGCAGAAACTGGATGAATATCTGAATTCTCCCCTCCCTGATGAAATTGATGAAAATAGTATGGAAGACATTAAGTTTTCTACACGTAAATTTCTGGATGGCAATGAAATGACATTAGCTGATTGCAACCTGCTGCCCAAACTGCATATTGTCAAGGTAGGCCTGTGGGGTGTGATGTCACGTTACCAAGACCTAGTACTGCATT
This sequence comes from Carlito syrichta, assembly GCF_000164805.1. Taxonomy (NCBI): domain Eukaryota; kingdom Metazoa; phylum Chordata; class Mammalia; order Primates; family Tarsiidae; genus Carlito; species Carlito syrichta. The sequence continues at coordinate 64,712 of NW_007231904.1, read as the reverse complement.
TACTAAGGTAGCACTGCCTTTGTGTTTAAACATTTCTGATCTTCTATATGGCCAGCAACTCCTAAATAGTGTAATAACTTAATGTGGTTTAGGTAATAGTTGAAATACCAGTTAATTAAATGGAAAATTATGTCTTAAAATTGGGGCATATAAGAAAAAGGAATTTTTTTTCTCTGACTACATAAAAATTCAAAGATATAATAGATGACTTTGAATTGAGTTTGCTACGCTGACTGATGTCGTTAAATTCTGTTCTATGATCACTTGGCCTTTTCTGTTCAAGGCAAAAAATTCAGTATTTATGATGTGAGACACTGGGCTAGGCACCTTGTTCAATGGAATAGTTATAAGTACTAGCTGCACAATAAAGATCTAAGATAAAAACAGATCTAAAATTTGTGTGTGTGTGTGTGTTTGAAAGTATCCAGTGATTACTCTTGGCTATCTTTCTGGGTGCTTGAGGCCGGCATTTGCAGTCACTGTCATGCTTCTGAATCCCTGGAGTAGCTTGCCATCTTAGTCATTATTTAAAACATTAATAATTTGCTCTAAAATTAGAGCTATAAGTCTAGTTTACAAGAAATGGAAAATCAGTTAACTTCTGATCTCTTTGTATTTCAGGTGGTGGCCAAAAAGTATCGCAACTTTGATATTCCGAAAAGCATGACCGGCATCTGGAGATACTTAACTAATGCGTACAGTCGGGATGAATTCACCAACACCTGTCCCAGTGACAAGGAGGTTGAAATAGCATATAGTGATGTAGCCAAAAGACTCACCAAGTAAAACAGCACTCATAGCAGAGATGTCTTCATGTCTTCTCCCAAGAATATGCTTTTCCTAACAGACTGCTCCTCTTCCTATAGAGTAGAAATTATATTTTGCATGAACATGCAGTTATTCAAGATTAGGATCAAGGATAGATATAGTTTTATCTTAAAACATACACTCCTAAGCAGTATTATTTTAAAATTCCTCTTATCCCCCCTTACCCTCCCCCCCAGGTCCCTCTCTTCTCTAATTTGGAGACAGTCCATCATGGCATTTGCCATCTTGCGGGAGCCCTCACCATGGTGTCCCTTGACTGTGTATAGATGGTGGAACTTCTGAGGGGCAATGTTTAACTGTTCAAGTAGTAGCCATGACTTAATCAGGCAGCCCCAAACTAGTGCATAATGCATGGTACAAGGAATATTTATGTGGTTGGGGATTTTGTAATATTTAGTAAGAGTATATGAAAGGATTGCTACTGTATCAGAAATGTCATTTCAGATTAACTTATCCTGGATATGTGCTAAAGAATATCACCACCAAGAAGGGGGCCTTCTACAGAAAGGCACTACAGATTTTGCTATTTGGCTTGGTAGATAGATTTTTACTTTTGCCTCAGAGCATGTATCTTTCTTAGCAATATAACGTCTGACACTATGGAACCTGGAAGTTTAGAGGGTAGGAGAGTCTTCTCTAGATCTTCCTCAAGTTATCCTTACAAGGGAAACTGATGGGCACCTGACACTCTGTCTCAACGTGTTTGTTAGATATATTTTGCCCAGAGCCATTCATGTGGAGCATGATTACTTTCTTCCCTTATTTTAAAAAGCTCCTTTTTAGGTAAGCGTAGAGCTTGCTGTTTGTAGATCTTTTGAGCAACACTACATACGTTGATACTTAGTTGATTTAGCTATAACAGTACAATGATTAGTATTGTAAAAATTAACACTTAGAGACATTAACCTAAGGAATGAAGGTGGGGTTTGTCAAAATATTAAGTAAATATGTTTGTAAAGCATATTTAATGTAGTTGAGCTAAAGAGTGCATTATTCATCCTATATTAAAAATAAGATAAAACCCAGTTTACCTACTTTCTCATTTTGCCCCGTTTACCTTGTGTAGAGAATTCTTCTCTCCTTTTGGACTAAATTGTTATGATGAGTGTGTGTTTCTTGCAGTTTTGCCTGATCTCAAGTTAAATTTTTGTCCTTCCGTTAAATTTTTCTCCAGCCACATAGAGGAATAGCACTTAACATGGTTTTTTTTGGTTGTTGTTGTTTTTTAAATTAGAAGTCTTAAATCAGGAATTATTTGTGCTCTAATTAGGGAGGATGAATTTGGTGAAAATGAAAGTTTACTATATATTTATTCTTTAAAAAAAAAAAAAAGACTTTCTAAGTACTTACTACTCCAAAGGCTATAGTTGTAACCATAATACATTTTTGGTGATTTTTAAAATACTTAACTTGTATAGGAAGGGCTGTTTCTTATAGGCTGTTTTTTTAAATGTTAAGGATATTTCTTTAACATGTAGTAAGCTCTGGCTTTATGGAAGTAGCCTTTTATAAACATACTTCATTTTGTAACTGTCCATACTTACCTTAGACTAAAAAGATAAGAAAATCTCCATTTGTGTCCATTTGGCTCAGGGAGATTCCTTGGCACTACCTTTCTTAGAATCCCTTATTACTGATCAAAAGTTTGAGCACTCATCTTTTTGTAATTAAATATTGGGTAAGGATTTATGTTGTTCTGAGAAGAAGCACTATCCAATTTACTATTGAGAAATTATAATGCAGTAGCTTCAATGGGTGAAGAAGTGATCCATCTGTACCAGTACACAGGCAGGCATCATCACACCTCACCTACTTTTTAAATAGCGGCAACTTGGCATTCATTCAGGTGGTATTGAGCCTTGCCTCATAGCTTAAAGTATGTAAAGGATTTGAGGGCGGGGAGCGTCTGTTCTTTTTAGTGAGTGGGGGACTCAGTGGTGCAGAGTGGAGGGCTAACAAGAAGAGCTCCATTCTTTCAGATGGGGTGATGAAAAACACATTCTGAAACTCAGAGTATTTCACTTTGGATATTTATTTATTCTCTTCATTGTTTTTCATTTATCCAGTGATTACACTTGGCTATCTTTGTGAATATCCAAGTAAGGCAGGTTTACTGTGATTTCAATGACGACAGACTTATTTTTCTCTGTAGAAAGACAAATACTACTTTATCACAGAAGTTAGATGAAATTGAGATTGGCAAACGGACAAAAGCTAGTAAAAAGAATGATCCTCCAACAGGCTTTTACTCCATCAAACGTTTGTAGAATCTTGAGAAGTTTGGGACAAAAGAGTTTTCATGGCAGGCAGTTCATGTAGTATATGAGTTGACATAATGGAAACTACCTGACTTTATTTCTATTAATAAATAACTCCCCTTCATTTAAACACCTTTTGTGTTTTACCTCAGTGAGGTGATTGGAGTCTAAATGGAAAGTCTCACTGTTTTCCAAGAGATTCTGATAAATTTTTTAATTCAACAGTTGGAAAGTTTTCTACTACTCTAAGTTGATGTGTAACGTCCCTTTTTTGATGTATTGGAGATTTTCTATACAATTCTGTTACCTCCTTTTACTAGGATTATTAACTTTTCTGATAAAATTTAAATGAGATTTTATTTCTTGGTAACTTTGGTTTTCACAATTTATCTTTAAACCCTTGAGCAATCTGAATACAAATATTTCTGACATTCTTACACTGAGAATCAACTCTAGAATTTAGACATGCTGATTTTACTGCTGTCGGGTTTTGAATCTCTCCAGAGTTGCGTGTATATAGCTTTTATTTCTGTGCATTTAACAAAACCCATTTAGAGAATATCTACAAAGTAAAAATGAGAAGAAATAGAAATGTATTTTTTCATGAACATTTTGATATACATTTCATCAAGTTTATTGATTCAGTAATTTCTTATACTGGTTATAATCAGTACTTAATTTAAAAAGAGGGAAGCATTCATTACTAAGTGAACTTTTTAAAAACTCCATCCTTTATAAATGATCAAGGTTTGGGTCACTAAAATTATATTTTTATCATGGAAAAAAATTTCCAGCTCCTCAAGCCATAATATTGAACAGAATTGGAGTATTTTCTTTAGAATTTCTTGAGCAGATAAATGAAAGCTTATTATAGAATGCTTGTATTTTCTTTTCTCTTTGGAACATCAACACCAATATATTTCTGGCAGCTATTGTATTAAAAAAATAAAGTATATTTTCACTATCATAAAGGGTTTCTTTTTTTTCTCCCTCATGAAAATAAATAACAACTTGGGTGAAACTTTTAATTGAGACTCCTTTTGTTCTGAGTGAGTCAGCACAATTAATATGTTAAAGGAGCAAAACCATCTGATCATCTCAGTGGGTGCAGAAAATACTTCGATTAAAAACATTTATTGACTGGGTGTCGTGGCTCATGCCTATAATCCCAGCACTTTGGGAGGCTGAGGTGAGAGGAGATTGCCTGAGCCTGTGGATTCAAGACCATCCTAGACAACTTGGCAAGACCTCATCTCTACAATAAATCAAAAATTAAGCTGGGCATGATGGTGCATGCCTGTAGTTCCAGCTATTGGAAGGCAGAGGCAGAAGGATCGCCTGAGCCCAGCAGCTTGAGGCTATGGTGGCTGGGAGCGTGCCATTACCCTTTAGTCTCGACTCCAGAGTGAGGCTCCAACTCAAAAAAAAAATAATAAGAGTAATACATTCTTAGCAAAATAGGACCAGAAATAATGCTTTAAAAAATTTTTTTAAACCTGATAAAGGACCTACAACAAATGTCATATATGAGTATGAGACAGAAGCCTCATTAAAGTCAGGAATAAGCCGGGCTCGGTGGCTCAGCCTGTAATCCTGTGCCTTTGAGAGGCTGAAGTGAGTGGATTGCCTGAGCCCGTGGGTTCGAGACCCGCCTGGGCAGGCGAGACCTCATCTCTACAATAAATCAAAAAATTAGCTGGGCGTGGTAGTGCGCACCTGTAATTCTGGCTACTCGGAAAGCTGAGGCGGAAGGATCGCCGGAGCCCAGCAGGTCGAGGCTGCGGTGGCCGGGAGCGGCCACTGCACTCCAGTCTGGGCGACAGAGTGAGACTCCAACTCAAAAAACAAAAAAAACCAAACAAACAAAAAGTCAGGAATAAAACAGAGCTGCCCTCTCTCACAGCTACTGTACAACTACTTTCTGCAGCTACTTTAGATACACCCTAGCCAATGTAGTAAGATCAGTAAAAGGAATAGGGTATGGGAAAGAAATGACAAAATGTTCCTTGCAGAAGATGATGATGATGAGTTTGCAGAATAAAAAATAACTCACATATTATTAGAAATAAGAGAATTCAATTGGATTTCTGGTTACAAGATTGAGGAAAAATTAATTGCTATGTACAAATATTAGCTACACTAAATGTTAACAGACAAGCTGGTGACATTGGTTTCTGTAGGAAAAGTGGGTAACTGATGAAAATGGCGGGGGAATAATCAATATATACTTTTTTGAGCCTTTAGAAATTGGTGATAGAATACATCACCTATTCTAAAAACAAAAAGTACTTTAAGAGATAAAGATTCTAAGCTATTTGGGAGCAAATCTAACAAAGAATGTGCAATTCCTTTATGGAGAAAAGTACAAGACATTATTGAAATACTTAATAGAAATGGCAATGGATAGGTATACCATGTTCAAGAATGGAGAGCTTAAAAGCATGAAAATTTTAATTTTGTCTTTGCTTTATAAATTCAATATATGTTCCAACAAATTCCCAACAAATGTTTTAGGACCTTGGTAATTGGGTTTTAAAAATTAATATGAATGAGTTATGCCTCCAAGTAGTCAACATATATCTGATGGTGGGGAAAGAAAGGGAACTTGCCGAGAAGATATCAAGGCTTACTTAAAACTTAATAGTAATTGATAGGGTATATAGGTCACAGCAACATAATGCTGCAAGAACCAGAAAACACCATATTAAAACACTGAAATAATGTTTTAAACACCCGAACAATATGCAAGCAATAAGGACTAAAGAATTGTAATTTCAGAGGGACAAGCCTTTCTGAGGTGAACTGATGGTCTCCTGAGGGCATTTGCTGATTCTGGGCCCAGAACTGAGGATTGGGTTTGGTCCATGCTGTAGGGCTCCAGTGGAGAAAAGAAACTCAAAGCGTTTGACTGAGATCCCCCAAATAAATGACTGACTTTTCTTACAGGACATTTGCTAAACTCCAGAGCTGCACATGGCATGCTGAAAACTAAGCCTAGTGCTTCTGAAAAGCAGAGCAAAGTCTCCTATAATCTGATAATGCTTAGGACACAAATTTTCATTAGAGAGGGGCCTGCCCAAAATTGCCTGGCACTAGGTTGCACAAGCAGGGAATTAACTGCAAACAAGCAAGAGGGATCTTTACAGGGTAACGAACTTGGTCTAAAAGTGTATTGTGGTAAAAGTGGGTGTAGTATCTAGACTACATAAAGAATTCTCACAACTCAATAAGACAACACCATTTTAAAAATTGGCAAAGACTCGCGCCTTTGGGAGGCTGAGGTGAGTGGATTGCCTGAGCCCACAGGTTCGAGACCTGCCTGGGCAGCAAGACCTCATCTCTGCAATAAATCAAAAAATCAGCTGGGTGTGGTAGCGCATGCCTGTAATTCCGGCTACTTGGAAGGCTGAGGCAGAAGGATCGCGGGAGCCCAGCGGGTCGAGGCTGCGGTGGCTGGGAGCGGCCACTGCACTCCAGTCTGGGTGACAGAGTGAGACTCCGACTTAAAAAAAAAAAAAAAAATTGGCAAAGAATTTGAATTGACATTTCTCCAAGGAAGATACTCACATGGTCAATAAACACATAAAAGTAAGTTTAATAGTTAGTCATTAGGGAAATAAGTGCAAGGTGAGACTAGAATGAGGTATCACTTCACATCCTCTAGGATGGCTATAAAAAAGGTGGACGATAACAAGTGTTGGCAAGGATGTGGAGAAATGGGAACCCTCATACATTGCTGGTAGCAACATAAAATGGCACAGCCACTTTAGAAAAACAGTTTGGTAGTTCCTCAAAAAGTTAAACAGAGCTTCCGTATAACCCAGCAGTTTAGGTTTATACCGAGGAGAACTGAAAACATGTCTACACATCTTATGCACGGATGTTCCTAGCAGCATTATTCATAATGGCCCTATGTGGAAACAACTCAAATGTTCACCTAGTTAGTGAATAAAGCAAAATGTGTGAACCCCATATAATGGAATCCTTTTAAGCCACAAAAGGGCATAACGTACGTGCTCGGTGAAAGAAGCCTGATGCAAAAGACCACACGCACGATTCCGCTTGTAAGTGTCCAGAGTGTGCAAGTGTGAGCAGGCATTGTGGTTGCCAGGGGCTGGGAAGGAGAGTGCTAATGGATGCAGGGCTGCTGTGGGGGTGATGCAAACGCTCTGTAATTAGATAGCGAGATGGTTGTACAACTGGAAATGGACTAAACCACTAAGCTGCATGCTTTATACGCATGAGCTTTATAGTATACAAATTAAATCTCCATAATTAAAGGGGCATTTTGTCTTGCTAAAGTTTTGGATTTTCAGTGTATGGACAGATTGATTGACAAAGTTAGTGATGTGGGTTTCCTTCCTTGTGTTTGAATTAAGACGCAATTTAAACGTCATCCCAAATACATTCTTAAAAAGGAAAAAGCGAATTGTGCTAATGCATGCTTAACTCTAAATATACTAAAAGTCATTTAATTTTGTTCACCTAAAATGGGTGAATTCTGTGGTTTGTAAGTTATACCACAATGAAGCTACTTTTAAAAAAGAGATAAAGAACACATTTGAATTCATGGCAAGGGTTTAACAGCAGAATGAACACAGCAGACAACAGGATTCATGCCTGAAGATAAATCAATAGAAACTACCCACACCGAAGCAAAGAGTGAAAAGAATACAGAAGCGAAAAACAGTGCAAGCGTGACACATAGGACACAATCAAAATATATGTGTAAGTGGAGTTCCAGGAGGGAAGGGAACAGGGCACATGCAGCATTTGATGAAATAATTTGATGATAACTTTCCAAAGCCAACCCACAAATACATGGGACTCAGCAAAATCCATGTGAAATAAATACATAGAAATCATACCTGGCCAGCTGAGGTGGCTCACGTCTGTCATCCCAGCACGTCGGAAAATCGAGGCAGGAGGATTGCTTGAACCCAGGAGTTTTGTGGCCAGTCTGGGCAACATAGTGAGACCTTGTCTCTACAAAAGATAAACTAGCCAGGTGTAGTGGTGCGTGCCTGTAGCCACAGCTACTTGGGAGGCTGAGGTGGAAGGATTGTCTAAGCCCGGGAGGTTGAGGCCGCGGTGAGACATGATCATGCCACTGCGCTCCAGCCTGGGTGACAAAGTGAGACCCCAACTAAAAAAATAAATCACACCTAAGAGCGTTGTAGTCAAACTGCTGAAAAACAGAAAAGTCCTAACAACAGCCAGAGAGAAATAGCACATACTCTTGGCGGGAGCAACAATGAAACCAGTGGCTGAACTTTGGAAGGCAGAAGACAGGGTTGAATCTTGAATGTGCTGGGATAAAATTTCTGCCAATCTAGAAGTCCTTCTGAAAATATTCTTAATGATGAAGGCAAAATAAGGCGTTTCAGACAGACAAGAGTTGAGAGAATTTGGCACAAGCAGACCTGCGCTACAAAAAATACTAAAAGAGGCACTTCTTCATGGAGAAAAATGACTGCAGTAGGAGTTCAGGGCCAAGAAAGGCACGACAAGACATGGGCAAACACGCAGGCAAGTGTAAAAGAATGTTGACTGTTTAAACAACAACGATGTCCTGACATACACTTTTGTTATATGCTTTACAGAATATATCCCAACAGTGACAACTGAAGTACTCATAAGATCCTAAAGTTATTTGGAAAGTGGTCATGGTGGCGCCTGCCTGTAGGGAGGCAGAGGTGGGAGGATTGCTTGAGCCCAGGAGATCAAGGAGTGCAGTGAACCATGAGTGCCACTGCACTCCAGCCTGGGCAACAGAGTGACAGTGAAACCCTGTTTCAAAAAAAGGTTTTAATAATAAACCATATGTAAATACTGTAGTCTCTAGGGTAACTACTAAAGTAATCACAAGAATACATAACTTAAAATACTCAAGGGGGAAATGGAAGTTTTTACAAGTTCAAAAGAAAGGACAAGAGGACCAAAGAGACAAAAGATAATACAATCGGAAAAATGGCAAAAGGTGAACTGTAGACCAACACTGTTAATAATTATGTTAAATGTAAATGGGCTGAACAACCTGTCAAACTGGATAAAAAATAAAAAATATACTATAAAATATACAAGAGACAAATATGTGGCACAAAGGGTGACATTAAAGAGAACAGTTAATCCATTGACTAAATCAAAAGATACTATGTGTAACTATATATCATCCAAAGTAGGCTTTGAGGCAAGAAATTTTACTAGAGGTGAAGAGGACATTTTATGGGATATTGATAATAATGAACAGTTTATTCACTAGAAAAATAGAGTCCTAGGCCAGGCTCTATTTTTCAGGACTTTGGGAAGCCAAGGCGAGAGGATTTCCTGAGTCTGGGGGTTTGAGACTAGCCTGGGCAACTTGGTGAGACCTCGTCTCTACAATAGATCAAAAAATTAGCCAGGCATGGTGTCACGTGCCTATAGTTCCAGCTACTTGGAAGGCTGAGGCAGAAGGATTGCCCGAGTCCAGCAGGTCGAGGCTGTGGTGGCCATGAGCGTATCACTGCACTCCAGCCTGGGTGACAGAGTGAGACTCCAACTCAAAAAGAAACAAATAGAATCTGAATTTTTTATGTATCTAAGAACACAGCTTTAAATACAACAAAAGTTGACCAAGCTAAAAGGAGAAATAGACAAATTCACCATCCGAAATGGAATTTCTTAACATAGCTCTCTCAGTAACTGATAGAAAAAGCAGAAAAGCACATGTGTGAGCACACACATATACACCCAGGGAGGAATAGCAGATCTGAGCAACACAATTAACCACCTGACCTGGTTGACACTTTTTTTTTTTTGAGTTGGAGTCTCATTCTGTCGACCAGGCTGGAGTGCAGGGGCACACTCATGGTCATTCCAGCGTCTGCCTCAGTCTTCCAAGCAGCCAGAACCACAGGCGCACGCCACCACGCCTGGCTAATTTTTGACTTATTGTAGAGAGGCGGGCTCGCAAGTTGCCCGGGCTGGTCTCGACCCCGCGGGCTCAGGCCATCCACTCGCGGCGGCCTCCCAGAGTGCTGGGATTACAGGCCGAGTCACGGAGCCCGGCCGACAAGGAACACTTTAAACTAACAACTGCAAAATTGAAGTCTGTTTCACGTGCACACGGAGCTTTTGGCGGGACAGTCTTGACCTCCTTCAAAGGAATGGAAGCCTGTCTGTTCTCTGACCACGGTGGAGTTAAGTAAGACACCAATAACTGGAAGACAGCAAGAAAAATCCCTAGAAGAAGGCACTACCTACGGCAAGCGCAGACAAGCCTCCAACTCATGCCGGAATCTAATTTTTAAAAAATTTAACAGACACAAGGACCGACTGCGGGCCAGGAGACAGTCTAGGCACTTTCCATAAGTAACTCATTCTCTCTGACCATCCCATTTTAAGGATGAGGAAACGGAGGCCCAGGGAGGTTGGGACACTCGATCAAGGTCACACAGCCCGTAAAAGGCAGAGCCCAAAGGTTCGAGAACCTAGTAACACGCAGATGGTGCCGGCAGTGTGGGTCGCGAAGGGTGAGCCGAGGCCCGGCGGGCGCACGGCTCTTCGCGTGCGTCCCCGGGGACGGGTCTCTGGCACCCAGCGGAAGGCGCGGGCCCGGGCGCAGGC
>NW_007231904.1:48491-53574 GCF_000164805.1 Carlito syrichta | reverse complement strand
CGTCCTTGGCGGAGAAAAGGGGAAGCCGGCGACACGTTTCCGGTCCCATTTCTTTCTTTGTGGGGGGCAAGGTTTACTGAGAGCATCGAGAAGCTCCCACAGTGGGAGGGGACCCCAGGGGGTTGCCCTCCCTTTCTATAAAATAGCAAATGGAGGCCGGGCGTGCTGGCTCACGCCTATAATCCCAGCACTTGGGGAGGCCGAGGCGAGAGGATTGCCTGAGCCCTCGGGTTCAAGACCAGACTGGGCAACTTAGCGAGACCTCATCTTTACAATAAATTAAAAAATCGGCCGGCCTGTAGTTCCAGCTACTTGGAAGGCTGAGGCGCAAGGATCCGAGCCCAGCAGGTTGTCCGCAGTGGCCGTGAGTGTGCCACTGCACTCCAGACCGGGTGACAGAGTGAGAGTGAGAGTCTGACTCAAAAAAAAAAAAGATACCAAAGGAGGGATGACTGTGGGGGGGGAGGGAAGGGAGGAAGAAGAAGAAGAAGAACTGGATAAGCCTCCATGTCTTCACATGTTCCCTCTTTCTCTGATGTCCTCAAATACGAAGAATAAACAATTTTCATTAACTGCCCTGCACCTGTTACCTTGCTAAGGAATAAAGGAAAAAATGTTTCAAGTCTTTGAATAGTCTCAACAGACTATTCAAGGAAGGACTGTCATTCTCCTGACTTTTTTGGATAACGAAACTCCAGCACAGAGAGGTCAACTCATTGGCCCAGGTCACACAGCTTGGAACCACAGAGGTCATCTGGCTCCAGAGCTTAGTCTCAAGCTGGGTTTGACGCTGTCACCTCCCCTGTGTGGGGAGGAGCTCTCATGGGAACTCAGGGGGGCTGACTTCTTGGCCTAGGCATGGAGCAGCGCAGAGCTCCTCTGTGACCTTTTCTAGCGGGATGTTTAGGAGCCTCATCTGGCAAGGCGAGCAGAACTAAAGGGTTCCAACACCACCGCCAAGTGCATTCGTGCCACCTTTATGTGGAAACGAGAGGGTCTTGTTTGGTGGTCAGGGACGGCAGAAGGGGTCTCTCTTCCTCCTTGGCTCAGAGGTGTTCTCCCACTGCCCTGCTATCTGCAGTGGTCACTGCAGGCCTGGAAACTCGGCTGCGTGGATGAGAGGAGACTTCCCAGTCCAGGAAGGGGTGGGAGAGGAGTCCAGGCCCTCTCCATCCCTCCTGCTGCTGGAAACACTTTAAAAAATGATTTCATCTCATTCTCTTTAATAGTTCACTGCAGAAGAATCACACCTCGTCTCCAAAGATCCTCCACAAATTCTATGTCCTCATCAGAATCTTGAGGTTGTTATTATTAATTTATTTTTGATCATAAAATAGAAAAAACAGTAACTAAAATATAAATGAAGTGGAGATATAATATACCTAGAACTAAAATATAAGTCACTGGTGCTCAGAATTGATTTGACTATCGACAGAGTTTTGTTTTTATAAAAGAAAAATTCTGCAACTTTTTCTTTTTTGAGTCAGGAGTCTCACTCTGTTGCCCAGGCTGGAGGGCAGTGGTATGATCATGGTTCACCTCATCCTTGACCTCCTGGATTCAGGTGATCCTCCTGCTTCAGTCTCCCCAGTAGCTGGGACTACAGGCCCGTGCCACCACGCCTGGCTAATTTTTTTATTTTTGTAGAAACGAAGTCTTGCTATGTTTTCTAGGCTGATCTGGAATTCCTGAACTTAAGCAATCCTTTCACCTCGGCCTCCCAAAGTGCTAGCGTGAGTCACCATGCCTGGCCCAAATTCTGCAATGTTCTAAAGTTATCTTTCAATTTGAAATTCGAAGCCAACTTTCACCGTCAGATGCTTCTTAGAAATCACGATGTCACCCAGCTAGAAAGACTCCAGCACCCTTGTCCCACTGAGGAAGGAATTAAGGACAAGTGATTTGCCCAAGGCTCCCCAGCTAAGTAGTTGTTGAGTGGGGGCTTCTGAGACAGTGTTTTCAGGACTAGACAGTGGATTTGTCATAAACATGTGACAGCCACCAGAGACACAGTCATCACTAGAACTACATCTTTTCCCCCTCTCATTGGCTTTCAGGAGCTCCCTGACCTCATGGGAATGGGCTTAGCAAATAATCCTTGGCATCCAGAATCTTGATCTCATGTTTCAAAATATGATAACACCGGGTACGGAGGCTGTGGTGGGAGGATCACTTGAGCCCAGGAGTTTGAGATCAACCGGGGCAACAGACCTCATCTCTTCAAAAAAATCAGCCGAGTGTGGTGGCATGCCCCTATAGTCCCAGTTACTTGGGTGACTGAGCGGAAAGGAGCTCCTGAGGTGGAGGCTGTGGTGAGCCATGATCATGCCACTGCACTCCAGCCTGGGTGACAGAGTGAGACCCTGACTCAAAAAAATTTTTTTATTATCTCATCTTAAAACACACACAAATAACTTCGTGCGATGCTTATTTATTAAAAAATCACCCTGTGGAATGCCTGCCAGCAAAAGCCTGGCTAGAGGGGACATAATAGAGATTTGGGATATCTGCCTTGAAGGAGCTTCCAGGATCACACGGGAGAAAAGATACAGACACAAATAATTTTTTGAATTATTGTAGAGACGAGGTCTCACCCCTGGGCTCAGGCGATCCTCTCACCTTGGCCTACCAAAATGCTCGGATTGTAGGCATGAAGGTGAGAAATGTGTCACAAGAGACTGACAGCTGCTCATTAATTCATTCATTCATTTATTCACAAATCTTTACTGAACCTACCTTGTGCAGACTCATAAAGGGAACTTTTCACTAGGAAGTTCAACAGAATATTAGGAGAATTTTTTAAACAGGTTTTTGATGGTTTAAGTGATTATCACAATAATTCTGCTCACTGTGGGAATTTTGGAAAGTACAGAAAAGAGTAAAGGAACACATATGTGAATTCCCCCCAAATTCACCACCGAGAGGCAAACTATTTATAGTGTGTGCCAGCCTGCTGGCTAGGGTTTTTTTTTTTTTTTCTTTTTAGAGAATTTCAGAGTTTGCTTTCTCTTACAAATCTTTTCTGTCCTACACATTCTCCCATGTCATCTGGAATGCTTGATTCTTTTTTTTTTTTGAGTCAAAGTCTCACTCTATCACCCAGGCTGGAGGGCAGTGGCTCGCTCATGGCCACCGCAGCCTCGACCTGCTGGGCTCAGGCGATCCTTCTGCCTCAGCCTTCCAAATAGCTGGAACTACAGGCGCGCGCCACCATGCCCGGCTATTTTTTGATTTATTGTAGAGACAAGGTCTCACCCCTGGGCTCAGGCAATCCTCTCACCTTGGCCTACCCAAATGCTGGGATTGTAGGCATGAGCCACTGCACCCAGCAGGAACGCCTGATTCTTATAAGGCTACTGGCCCAATGCCTTTAGTCACGAGGACCCGACATAACAGCCTCACTCATTCCCGAGAGTGGGACATTCAGGTTTCCTCAAGCTTTTGGTCATTATGCATTTGCACTGCAGCAGACATCCTGCACTTCCTTCTTTGTGTTTCGGTTTCTGGGTTTTGGAGATCATCAGAAGTATGAACCCAAAGTATTATGAACACTTTAAGGAGACTGGTAATGATCACCAAATTATTTGCCAGAAAGTTCCTAAGGAAATGGTTTTTTAAAAAAGGACAAGTGGAAACATTTTTCAGGCTTTTGGTAAATATCACCAAGGGCTGACAGGAGTATCCCACGAGTGGACACACCCCCAGGACCCGCACAGCCGCCATCTTTCTGTGTTTCCATGAGTGGAGAGCGCATCTTTGCTGACGTCATAAGGCCTCATTGCTGTCTGCACCTCCTTGGCCCTTAGAGAGATCGATATTTATTGGCCATTTATATTTGCTTTTTATTGTTTATGTCCCTTGCCCTTTTACTTGTGGGCATTTTTGTCTTTTTCCATCCATTTATGTGGGTTCTTTGTAAATTAAGGATTCTAACCATCTGTTTGTGGCATTTGCTGCAAACTTTTCCCCAGTTGTTTGTCTTTTCATTTCGCTTGTATTTTTTAACCATACTGGGATTTAAAAATTTTTATGTGGCACGGATCTGTCAAACATTTCCTTTGTGGTTTCTCTCTCGGCTTTGAAGCTTAGAAAGCCATTCCCTGTGTGAAGATCCGTTGGGGAAAGGAGTTTCCAGGTGAAGGTTACAGTGGAGCCTGGCCTTGGAGTGCATGGCTTGTTGAACTTGTACTTTGGGGACTGATCAGGGGCACATTTTTTGTTTTTGAGTCGGAGTCTTGCTCTGTTGCCCAGGCTAGAGTGCAGTGGCACGCTCACAGCCGCTGCAGCCTTGACCTGCTGGGCTTAGGCGATCCTTCCGCCTCAACCTTCCAAGTAGCTGTAACTACAGATGCATGGCACCATGACCGGCTAATTTTTAAAAAATTTATTGTAGAGATGAGGTCTCACCAAGTTGCCCAGGCTGAGCTCTCCCTGGGCTCAGGCAGTCCTCTTACCTCAGCCTCCCAAGTGCTGGGATTATAGGCTGAGCCACTGCGCCCAACCCAGGAGTACATTTTTTTTTTAATCAATATTTTTAATTATGATTTTGTGGGGTACAGTTAAGGGTTAGGTGTGCAACTACGTTTCATTCAGGCACCCTGTTGATAAGAGGTGTTTCCCCATCCCCAGACAGATATTTGCAACTGTTAATCCCATCCCCCTCCCGCCCCAGGAGCACATTTTAAAGCTGTGCTGTGGAGTTTTAAAGCTGTGCTGTAGAGCCAAGGAAGCCACTGAAGGTTTTTGAACAAGGAGAGGGCATTTGGGAGGGGTTGCAAAACAGATTCTGTGTCTTCACGATGTATTTTGGAATGTTTGGTTTCTTTTCTTTTTTTTGTTTTTTTGTTTCTGTTTGTTTTTTTGAGTTGGAGTCTCACTCTGTCACCCGGACTGGAGTGTAGTGGCCGCTCCCGGCCACCGCAGCTTCGACCTGCTGGGCTCCGGCGATCCTTCCGCCTCAGCCTTCCAAGCAACTGGAACTACAGGCGCGCGCTACCTCACCCGGCTGATTTTTGATTTTTTGTAGAGATGAGGTCTCGTCAAGTTGCCCAGGCAGGTCTCGAACCCACGGGCTCAGGCAATA
>NW_007231904.1:0-48105 GCF_000164805.1 Carlito syrichta | reverse complement strand
GGCTCCCAGCAAGCCTGGGGTGGGTGGGTGGGGGACCACGTGCCTTGCAGGGAGACCTCGACTTCTCTGCCTTAATGAGAATGGTGGTTTCAACAACCGATTCTGCTGGAGAAACCACGCTTGAATAATCTGTAATATCTCCGGGCAGGCGTTATTCTGGGTGGTCACATTTTTGGTGAGTAAAGAGCATACTCCTTCGAGGACTGTATTTTACTTTCTGGTTAGACACTGTGTGGAAATGTATTGTGCCTCTCGGCCCTTTTTCATTCTCTTTGACAAGACAGTATAATACAATCTAGAATGAAATTCTTATATAATTAAAAGCTACCCAGAATTCCTGCCTCCCAACACAAACATTCCATTTTTTTTTTCCATCTTGCCTTCCATGTGCAAGAGCATTTTACGGGACTGCAAATTATTGTATGGGCTCCCTGGCGGCTCAGCCCTGTTCACTGACCAGGGCCTGATCACATGTGTCTAGGTGTTTATGTAGTGAGTGTAAAATTATCATTTTAAAGCATTTTTAACCAAAATACACAATATTTAAGTATTCACAACATTTTAATTGAAATACACAATGGTCTGTATACACATAGCACACACACAGGCTAATGCACAAATCCTAGGTGTACAGCTCAATTTTTGTTTTTTGAGTCAGAGTCTCACTCTGTTGCTCACGCTGGATTACAATGGTATGACCATGGTTCACTGCAGCCTTCACCGCCTGGGCTCAGGCAATCCTTCTACCTCATCCTCCTGAGAAGCTGGACTACAGGTGTGTGCCACCACTCCTGGCTGATTTTTTTGACTTTCTGTAGAGACAAGGTTTCACTATGTTGCCCAGGTTGGTCTCAAACTCCTAGGTTCAAGCAGTCTTCCCTCCTCAGTCTCCCGAAGTGCTGGGATTACAAGCATGAGCCACTACGCCTGGCTAATACAGCTCAAGTTTTTGCAAACTAAACACAACCATGTTCACAATCCCTAGTCCACGAATGAGGACATGGCCATTTCCTGGCGTTTTCCTCCTCACCTGTCCCTGTCACTAACTGCCCCCTTCCGAATGTAACCACTCCCCTATTTCTTACAGCCTAGATTGATTTAGATTGTTTTTGACTTTTATTGATCAATAAAATCATAAAGTATGTTGCTATGGTTTGATTATGTCCCCAGATTAAGTTGGGAGCTTAATCCCCAAATTCGTATGTTGATGGCAATTGGAAGGGAAGGGTTTTGGGAGGTCATTAGGATTAGACAAGGTCAACCAGGTGGCACTGTGGCTTTATAACAAGAGGAAGAGAGACCTGAGCTGACATGCCCTGGCCCTCCACCATGTGTGAGAAGAAGGCCCTTACCAGATGTGGCCTTGGATTTCCTTGACCGCAGCCTTGGACTCGGTCTCCAAAGCTGTAGGAAATAAATTTCCTTTCTTTATAAATGATTCAGGCTGCGATATTCTGTCATAGCAACAGAAAACAAATTAAGACAGATAACCTTTTTGGTATCTGCTCCTTTTGCTCAGTGGGATGTTTCTAGAATCTGCCCACATTGCTGTGTGTCCCAATAGCTTGTCTACTCTTAGTGCCGTATGGTACTCCACGATGTGAAACGTCTATCTATTGTTTCTACAGCTGTGGCACAAACTACCCCCAAACCTAGTGACTTATTTTACTTTATTTTTATTTTTTATTTTTTTGAGTTGGAGTCTCACTCAGTCGCCCAGACTGGAGTGCAGTGGCCACTTCCGGCCACCGCAGCCTCGACCTGCTAGGCTCCGGCGATCCTTCAGCCTCAGCCTTCCGAGTAGCTGGAATTACAGGTACGCGCTATCATGCCCGGCTGATTTTTTAATTTATTGTAGAGATGAGGTCTCGCCAAGTTGCCCAGGCGGGTCTCGAACCCATGGGCTCAGGCATTCCACTCACCTCAGCCTCCCAAGGTGCGGGATTACAGGCTGAGCCACCGAGCCTGGCTGATTTATTTTAACATTTATTATCTTTCATTGTTTCTAGGGGATCCCAGGGGTTAGGTATCTCGGGAGCAGCTTAGCTGGGCAGTTCTGGCTCTGGGTCTCTCGGAAGCTACAGACATCTGACTTGGGCTTGAGGATGTCGGTTTTCAACATGGCTGACTCCCATGACTGTTGGCAGGAGGCTTCTGTTCCTCTCCTCACGGGACCCTCCAGAGTGGGGCTTGTGTTTCTTCAGGACACGGTGGCTGGCATTTGCCAGAGTGGGTGGTCAGGAGACCAAGGCAGAAGCTGCAACATCATTCGTGACCTCTCCTTGGAAGTCATACTTGGTCTTTTCCATCATAACCTGCTGGTCACCATGCCAGCCCTATTCAGTGCAAGAGAGGACTTCACGAGGCTGTGACTCCCAGGGACCAGAGTCTCTAGGGGACTTGAGAGGCTGGCTGTCGCTCTGTATCCATTGTAAAAGATCACGGTTTACAGAGTCTCCCTTCACGTTGCTGGGTTACAAATGATTTGTTGTTGTAGTTAACACTGACACGAATGTCTTTCTTCATGTAGCTTCTTTGTCTCTGAAGCAGTTCTTTGAAACCATCCTGAGTCAAAAGATCTCAGCCTGCATGTGACTACTGAACCCATTTTCAGTGCTACCAGCAAGCAAAGGGTGGCCAAGTCCACTCAAGCTTTATCTGCAGGAGATGTTCATTCCACCAGACCAAACGTGGTACTCAAACACAAAAACGATCCTCTGTCATCAAGGGAATGGCAAACCATGAACACCATCACTGTCCAGGGCTCCAGCAGCGCTGTCGGGAGGAGGCCTGCACCCTGAAGACTGGACTCTTCTCTGAGACTCTGGGTAACAGGTCCTCTGGGGTTTTTTCAACCCAGACAACTTGTGAAACTGCACTTCCTGCCTCCTCGTGGAAAGGCAGCGTGGTGATGGGGGAGGAGGGGGAGGGACAACAGTCAGGGTTCAAATTTCAGCTCCACCCGTGCCAGTGGAGTGAGCTTGGGCAAGCTGTTTTCCTGCTAAGTGCCTTGGTACCCCCCGACCTGTCGGTAGCGCCAGCCTCCCAGGGTAGCTGTGAGGCCTGCAGAGAGTGAAGGAGCGTCCTGGCACCACGGTGCCCCCAGCGAAGGCTGGTTTCCACCCCTGCCCCTCCCGTTTCCTCTTCTCGGTTCGGAAGTTTTATACTCACTGACTGAAATGCTTCCTGTGATACGTATGTCTGTAGTTGCTCCTGAAGGAAAAAAAAGTACAGTATTTTTTTTCTAATTACAACAGTGATGCCTGTTCACCATAGAAAAATCTGGAGACTGTGGGAAAGTACAAAGAAGGAAATAAAAATTACCCACAATTTCACACCCCAGCTCTGCCTCTGTGAATGGCTGGGTGTGTCTCCTGCAGGGTGTTGGGCCACTTCTTATTCTCAGAATTCTAAGGTGTGGCTCCCGGGCAGTGCGACACCTCTGTCCTGGCCCCAGCGATGCTGGGGATGGGATGAGTGCGGACGGGGGTCCCCAAGTGGGCCACACCTTTGGCTGCCTGTGTGGAAGCAGGATTTCAACACTCCCTCGTCACCAGCTGCAGAAGGTAAGAGCAGGAGCCCTGCCGGGGACGGGACTGCCCTTCCTTTCTTTCCCCTTCAAGGCCCTGGCCTCAGGAATCGGCAGCCCCAAACTCATGCGGACTTTGGGCACTTCCTGTTTCTGGGCTTCAGTTTCCTCATCTGTTAAACGAGCAGCCAGGTCTTGATCTCCAGGTCGAACATTGTGTAGCATGAGGGGTGTCAGTGAAAGGGAACGTTTTCTAAGCTCGCCGGGCCTTAGGCATGTGGGCATCTTTATTTCCCAGGTGTCCTCACCTTCTCTTTCTGAGAAGAGAGGAGGACAAACCTCCCACTGGCCTTCCATCACTTCAGCCTCTGAACCCTCCCTTGTCAGCCTCCTCAGCTGCTCACAGAGTACTTGAGTGAGGCTAGAAGACCCCGAGGGAGCTGTTGTGAGGGTTCAATGACACAGTGTGCACGGAGGCCCCTGAGGTGGCAGACAAGAGCTGCAACAGTAGAAAGGGAGCCGTCGTCAGCAGAAGGTCTGCCCAGGTCTGAAGCCCAGTTCCACCACTTCCAGCTGTGTGACCTTGAGGTTCCTTACCTGCCTCACTGGGAAAGATGGTAAGTGTGTGTAGATTAAAATATATAGGGACTGGCAGGGTGTGATGGCTCACAACGGAAATCCCAGCCATTTGGGAGGCCGAGGAGGGAGGATCACTTGAGCCCATGAGTTTGAGACCAGCCTGGGCAACATAGCGAGACTTTGCATCTACAAAAAATAAAAATTAGCCAGGCGTGATGGTGCATTCCTGTAGTTCCAGTTACTTGGGAGGTTGAGGTAGAAGGATCACCTGAGCCCAGGAGGTCGAAGCTGCAGTGGCCATGATCATACCGCTGCAATCCAGGATGGGCGACAGGGTGAGACCCTGACTAAAAAAAAAAATTATGTACGAATGAAGTGAGTTAACACAAATGAAGTCCTTGGAACAGCACCTGGGGCCTAGTAGATATTATGCATTGGACTGTATCGTGGTGCTTGAGGTAAGTGCTCTGAGATATCGTGTTAGAATTGTAAACAGCCAGGTGCAGTGGCTCATGCCTGTAATTCCAGCACTTTGGGAGACTGTGGAGAAAGGATTGCCTGAGCCCATGGGTTCAAGACCAGGTTGGAAAACCAGGTGAGACCTCATTTCTACAATAAATAAAAAAAATTAGCTCGGTGTGGTGGCGCATACCTGGAGTTCCAGCTACTTGGAAGACTGAGATGGAAGGATTGTCTGAGCCCAGCAGGTTGAGGCTACGGTGGCCGTCAGTGTGCCACTGAACTCCAGGCTAGACGGCAGAGTGAGACTCCGAATCAAAAAATAAAAAACAAAAAAGAATTGTAAACAGATTAAAAAAACCCAGGCATGACCGGGCTCAATGGCTCAGCCTGTAATCCCAGCACTTTGGGAGGCTGAGGCAAGTGGATTGCCTGAACCTGTAGGTTTGAGACCAGTCCAGGAAACTTGCTGAGACCTCGTCTCTACAATTAAAAAAAAAAATTAGCCGGACATGGTAGCACATGCCTGTCGTTCTGGTTACTTGGAAAGCTGAGGCAGAAGGATCTCTGGAGTGGCACTGCACTCTCTAGTCTGGCAACAGAGTGAGATTCTAACTCAACAAAACAAAACAAAACAACAAACAAAAACAAAACAAAAACACAGGCATGTTTGACCATACCCACCTAGCATCACTCTCTAAGAGAAACCACTTTGTTCCCTGGGCCGCCTTCCAGATCATTCTCTAGAAATGCACAGTGATCACACACGGCGAGCATCTCCTCTTTAAAGCATAGCCCGTCATTGATCTGCAGTGTGCGTTTC
This sequence comes from Carlito syrichta, assembly GCF_000164805.1. Taxonomy (NCBI): domain Eukaryota; kingdom Metazoa; phylum Chordata; class Mammalia; order Primates; family Tarsiidae; genus Carlito; species Carlito syrichta. The sequence continues at coordinate 42,715 of NW_007231904.1, read as the reverse complement.
CATTCACAGTATCACGGATGTGCCCACCTGGCAGGGTGTACACGTGCACAGCTGTTAGACGGACGCCACTAGTCCCCTACTGATGAATAGTTAGGATGGTTCCACTTTTTTGCTTCTTTTTTTGATTATACAGAATAAAGCAGGGAACATCCTTTATAGAGTTTCTCACTTCAGAAGGAATATTCCTGAGGGTGAGGGTGAGGAGATTATGAGCCAGGCACTGTCTCCTACTCCGGGAGGGCAGAGTCAGAGATGGTGATTGGCCCGCCCTTCTGAGTGACTTCAAAATGTCACCCTGGGGGAATCCCTCCTTCCACACCCAGAGAAGACAGGGGGGCTCAGGCATTCCTCCCAGAAGTGAAGACAGAAGTGCAGGTGGGGAGAAACCAAAGGGGACTTAGGTGACCCTTGGAGACTCCTTCTCACCAAAGATTATGTGCATATAATAAAAATGAAAAATTTCAAGCATACAGAAAGGTAACAGAAGAGTCCAACTAATATCTGTGTACCCACTTCCTAGCTGGAATAACTGTGGACATTTGGCCATCTTTGTTTTACCTATCTATCTGTATTACATGTACATTTTTTTCCCTGAAACATTTCCTTTTTTTTTTTTTTGAGTTGAAGTCTCACTCAGTTGCCCAGGCTGGAGTGCCATGGCACACTCATGGCCACCCCAGCGTCAACCTGCTAGATCCTTCCACCTCAACCTTTCAAGTAGCCAGAACTACAGGCGTGCACTACCACGCTCGGCTAATTTTTGATGTATTGTAGAGATGAGATCTCACCAAGTTGTCCGGGCTGGTCTCGAACCCGTGGGGCTCAGGCAATTCTCTCGCTTCTGCCTCCCAAAGTGCTGGGATTACAGGCTGAGCCACCGAGCCGGGCCTTTCTGAAACATGTCAAAGTAAGTTGTAAACATCCACAACACTCCTAAAAATTCAACATTCATCTCTTAAGTATATGACTGTTTTCCTACTTAACCTAATACTTAAGCAAATTAACAATAATGTCCTAATGTTATGTCACAATAAATAGGTTTTCAAACTTCCCAAGTTGTCTCCCATAACTTTAAAAACCAGATCCTAGCAGTTTCTTCCACCCACCTGAAGCTTCTTCCGCTCCTCCCTGGGCCTGCAAACCCCATCAATGGCAGTGGCTGTGTCAGGCAGATGCAAGGATCCCACAGCCTGTGTGGATGAGATGGAGACGTGGGATGGGGTGTTTCCCTGTTGGGGGTACTGGGAGCCAGATATTGGCCACCATCTTCTCAGGGAGGCTGGAGACAGGACTTGGCAGACACTGATCCCGGTTCTGAGACTGGTGGAGACTCAGCCAGGACTCCGTGCCCCCTGGTGCCACCTGTGAGGTGTTTCTGGGCTGAGGAGCAACTGTGTTCCTTGTGGGCATGGCTCAGTGTCCATGTATGTGGCTCAACAGTGGAGTCAGGTTGGGTCGTGGCCTCAATTCCGGTGCCAGCATTTTGTGCCCAAGCTGTACAAAACTGTACATGGCAACCCTGACTAGCAGGAGTAATTTGGCCAGCAAGATGGAGCAGAGAAAAGTTCCAACCTAAAGCAGGCAAGGTAGTAGTTGACAGTTGATTCTGTCTACACAGCAATTCAAGGACAGCTGGGGGCCCGTGTGGGTCATGCCAACCTCACCTCCTTCCCTGCCAGCCATGCTCTGTGTCTGAGACTGGGGAGCCCCGTGGAGCGTAAGTCACAGGATTTCTGGCACCTTACCGATCTCCTCTTGCACTTCCAGGTGGCATGTGTTGGGCACTTAGTCTGTGTCAAGCCCCGGGTTGAAGGACCTCATGTTTTCTTCACGACCTCTATGGAATAGGAGCCAGCACTACCCTCACTTTAGGGATGAGAACACAGGCTCAGAGAGGTTCAGTCGCTTGCTCACGGCTGCATAGCTCACAAGAGCTCCATCCCGGTTCTATTGGCTCTTGGGATGGGGTCTGAAGAAGTGTGTCCCACATGGCAATCATTGGGGCGCCCAGGAGTCCTGCTCAGGCTCAGGCCATCGAGGCTTCTGTTTAGCAGGTCTAGGGTGGGGTCTGGGCAGCCCAATGAGCCCTCTGGTTAAGAGCACGTGGCAATTCAGGGCCCAAGCCCTCCCTCAGCCACTGTTGGTGATGGCTACTGATCTTTAAGCCCCAAGGGCGGAGATTATGCCACCTGGAAGTGCAAGAGGAGATCGGTAAGGTGCCAGAAATCCTGTGACTTACGCTCCATGGGGCTCCCTGGTCTCAGACACAGAGCATGGCTGGCAGGGAAGGAGGTGAGGTTGGCGTGACCCACACGGGCCCCCAGCTGTCCTGGCTGACAAGCAGCCTTGGACAGGCTGGAGAGCATGACTTACCCTGGGCTTCCCAGAAAATGGGGCTGATGTTGCTGGTTCCTCCTACCATGGCCATGGCTGTCAGCTGGGACCGGGGAACGCTGATGAGGGCTGTGGTGGGGGGGTGATGCTGGGGCTCTGGGGGCCTATGGCCCCTATCCCCTGAAGGAGCGAGCACGGTTCCCGGGCAGATTCTGAGAGCACCGGGACTGTTGTCGCCCCACAGGCCCGTCCTTCCGACAGTGCACAGCTTACTGCATCCCTGCCCGGACAGTGGCTGTGGGCTCTGAAATGGGCACCCCCTTCTGGCAGGTTGAACTCACCTCGGAGGCACCGAGGCTTGAAAAGGTGCTTAGGAGGGTGGGGTGCAGCCCTGAAAAGTTTCAAATCTGCACCTCCCCTAGTCCAGGCTTTGCCAAATGCCCAGCTCTCCAGACCAGTTTCTCATGGTGCCTGTGCCAGGCCTCTGCGGTTATTTCTCAATCGTCAGGTAAGGTGATGTTTTTGCACACTTGGACCTAAGAGAAATCAGGCTGGGCTCAAGGGAGATCAGGCAGCAGACCAAGAGGACGCTGCATTGTGACTCCTGGTTTGTTTATTTTCGAGGGAGAGGCAACGTGGCTGCTGCTGGGCCACGCATGGCGGTGTCTTGAGGAAGGTGGTGGGAGGAGGGGAAGTCATGGGGAGGACAATCAGTAATATTTGACTGAGATGGAACTCCCAGGCTCCCAGGGACTGCAAGGAAACTGAGGCTCAGAGTGACCAGGGATATGCCCAGGATCAATGGTTGGGAGTGGAACTTCTATGTGCACCTGAGTGGACACGGGGCACCTTTCCAGGCCACCTCTGTTCCTCCTGCTGGTGACCCAGCCTGCTTTTCTCCTCCCCCACACTTGATGGTGAGTGCACCCACCCACCCTCACGGGGTCCAGGTTGCCACACCCAGTATTCCTTCTTGACTGCTGGTCTGGGTGACCAGTAGGGACTCCAGGCCCTGCACCAGTGGCCACAGGTCATCCACTAGCTCCCGCCCAACCCTACAGTGAATCCCCCCCTGGGGCCCTTGAGGTGGGCCTGGGTCCCTGGTGGGCCAGTGGCCCTGGACACTGTGCCCCGGGCACTCCCTCCCCAAGCAGTCAGCTTCAGCCTACTCAGCCTTTCCCTTCTCCCCTCCCTGCTCACACAGACCCTGCCGGGGCCCTGCTGTGATGACAATAGTGATGTCGAAAAGAAGGTCCTCCAGTCACGAGGCTCTGACCCAGGCGCCACTGAGAGCCCTGCGAGCACATCAAAGTAGCCAGCGCTGCCGCAGGCATGGGAGACTCCTCTGCGCAGCCTAGGGGGTGGGGTAGGGGGGAAGGCCACTGTGGGAAAACGGAGGCCTCACAGGCCACCTTCTGGTGGTTGGTCAAGACGTCCCCCTCCCAGAGGAAAGGAATTAAAGTGCTGTGTGTATGAGTATGTGAGTGCCAGGCCAACTCCTAGGCCTCTGGGCTGTGAGACCCAGGCGCTCCCTGCAGGCGACCGCGATGCTGGGGAGCCCCAGGAGACAGAGCTGGCATCTGAGGGTGATGGTCTCCCTTTGCCCACGGCCCCTCCCATGAGGTTCACAGGGGGCTTTTCTTGGGATGGCTGGGGCATTTTGGCCTTGAGGATTATGTGTTCTCTCCACTCCTTTTATTCTCAGAACAGTTCTGTGTGTGTGTGCGTGCGTGCGATGTGTGTATGTATACGTTGAGTGTGTGTGATGTGTCTCCGTGTGCATGTGATATATGCATGTGTGTGCGAGCATGTGTGTGCAGGCATGCCTGATGCATGCATGCATATGCGTGCACATGCTTGCACAAGTGTGGTGTGTGTATGCACAAGCGCACACATGTGTAACATGTGCATGCCTCACGTGGCGTGCATGTGTGTACACATATGCACGTGTGCCCATGTGTGTGCACGCACATGTGTTCCTGATGTGTGCATGTGAATGTGCTCGTGTGTGCGTGTGCACGTGCAAGCACACGTGCATTTCCTTCCACTGGCCTGATTGTCCTGGTCCCCCACCCCTCCCCTAGACTTTCCAGAGTGTGCCTGGATCTCACCCGTGAGTCGCTGGGGGGAATTTAATGCTGCTCGTAAAACACCACTTCACGTTCTGTTTTCTTTTTTCCCTTCTCATTCAGCCCTCTGCTGCAGCTTGACTTTCTCCCTGAGCTGGCCAGATCTATAAAATAAATACATCCACTGTGTGGCGGAAACGACCTCCGGGTTTTGGAGTCTTCTTAATGGGCCTGAGCGCCTGCCAGGCCCTGCTCCCGTCATTGTCCTCCCCCGGGCCTTTGCCCCAGCCGCATCTCAGATCTCCTCATCCCACTGCCCATAGCCGGCCGGGTAGGATCCACACCAGTTCCCACCTGGCTTCCCTGCGGCCCGTCTATCCAGGGACCCCACTGCTATTTTTAATAGCAAAAGAAATTATGTTTGTCCCTCAAACTATAAGCAGTATAGAAACGAAGGCCCTTCCTCCTCTCCCAGTGCGACCTCTCTCTCTGCAGGGCAATAAGAATTGCATCTCTAGCCGGGCTCGGTGGCTCAGCCTGTAATCCCGCGCCTTTGGGAGGCTGAGGTGAGTGGATTGCCTGAGCCCGCGGGTTCGAGACCCACCTGGGCAGAGAGAGCTCATCTCTACAATAAATCAAAAAATCAGCCGGGCGTGGTAGCGTGCCCGTAATTCCGGCTACTCGGAAGGCTGAGGCGGAAGCATCGCTGGAGCCCAGCAGGTCGAGGGTGCGGTGGCCGGGAGCGGCCACTGCACTCCAGTCTGGGCGACAGAGTGAGACTCCAACTCAAAAAAAAAAAAAAAAAAAAGAATTGCATCTCTCCTGCTGGAGTGAAGGCACAGCTGGAGTCTCACTATCCTAGCCGGAGGCTTGGCTTGTGGCGGGCTCTTTGCAAAGGTGGCATGAATGAATGGATGGTTGAATGAATGAAAACAATGGAGCTGTACTAGGAGTCTGTCCCAGAGTAGAGGGTTGGTCCCAGAAGATACATCTTCCACCCGGAGTTGGAAGACCTGGATGTTGGATGTGGGATACGGTCCCTTCCTCGCCGTGTGACCTTGGACGGATGTCATTTACTCTTGGAACTTCGTTTTTTCAGTCTGTGCAATGGGGACACTGCCTGCCCGGCTCATGTCGCAGGCCTGTGAAAGTCAAAGCAGAAGGCAGGAGGGAAAACATTCTACAGAAGATCAAGCATCAGAAGCCAAGTGCTGAGTGGAAGAATCTAGGTTGGACCAGGGGACACAGGATGGCTATGCTTTTAATTTTAATGTTCTCCTCTCTCTCCACATCAGGCGGAAAGACCCGGAAACAACTCACACACCGGCAGTGGGTGCCAGGAGCTCGCCAGCTCTATTTGCCATTTTAATGTGTAGTAACTAGAGTGTGCTGAGGGTCTATTTTTGTGTAGAAAATATTTTAATAAACTGGGCATGGTGACTCATGCCTGTAAACCCAACACTTTGGGAGGTGGAGGTGAGAGGATTGCCTGAGCCCAGGGGTTCAAGACCCAGGGGCAGCATGACGAGACCTTATCTCTACAATAAATCAAGAAAAATTAGCCTCTTGTGGTGGCACATGCTTATAGTTCCGGCTACTTGGCTGAGGCAGAAGGATCACCTGAGCCTAGCAGGTTAAGTCTTCAGTGGCCATGAGCGTGCCACTGCCCTCCAGCCTGGGTGACAGAGTGGGACTTCATCTCCAAAAAAAAAAAATTTTAATATAGATATCTAAATAAAGTAAGATTAATGACAGGGTCTGTTTACTGACCCCATTAGTCTGCAGCAAGCCATGAGGATGACTATTATGCTCACTTTACAGCCATGAGGTGCAGCGAGGTAAGGGGAGTTGCCCAGGCACTCACAGAAGAAGACCACATGGGTTCTGAACTCAAGTGCAGCTGACCCCGTGGGGAGTTGAGTCCTTAAATGAACATGATCCCAGTAACCACAGGCGAGACAGGGCAGCCTTCAGAGTCACCTCCTCCCCAAATTGAGGAATGTGTGCTGTCATATGGAAGAATAAGGTGTTTGAACCAGACAGACCCAGGCTTGTGTTCTAGTCTGCTGCTTTCCAGCTGTGTGCCTTCTGACAAATCCCTTCACCCCTCTGAGCCTCAATTTGCTCACCTGCAAAAGGGGCGAGAAACCACTTACCTTGCAGGCATGTGTGGTTGAAGTGCGTTATGGCCATGAAAACACTGGAAAAACTGTAAAGTGCTGCTTATTCATTCCTGAAATGAGCATGTAACACACTCACTTTTGTGCCAAGTCCTCCCCTCGGATCCGGGGATACAGCAGCAAACACAACGGATGATGTCCTGGTCCCAGAGTCACTTTTGAGCGATTGGAGCCAGACCCCACGGTAAACCAGCGAGACAGTCCAGAGGGCACAGGGGATGGTGGGTGGCCTGGGGGCACAGCTGCTGAGCCAGGGTGGCCAGTGAAGGCCTCCCTGAGGAGGCGGCATCTGCACAGAGGCTGGGCAGTGGAGGTCAGTCGTGTGAAGGTCTTTAGGGGACATGTCGAGGGATAGCCTTGAGGAAGGGAGGGGCTGGTGCCGGGTGGGACTGCAGACAGGGGGCCGCCAGACGGTGCCTGTGTGCACGAGGGAATGTCATTGTGGACATGTGACTTTTGCTTGAGACATGACCTGGACAGGCGAGGAAGTGGGAGGAACGGTCAGACAGGGCCACAGGCCAGGCGGGAAGGTGAGCCTCTGCTCTAGCCCCTTTTCCCTGGGCAGGTTCAACGGTAGGCAGGGAGCCTATGGGAAAAGCAGGGGAGGCAGGAGCCAGAAGGGCCCTGGCAGGGCAGACGTAGATGTCGACAGGCCCAGGGGTGGGGGCCCTGGTGGACAGGATTGTAACACCTCAGAGGCAGGAACACATTTCTAGGGGAATTTGGGGTGCGCCTCTGGCAGAGGCAGGGGTTTGGGCTGGTGGGCCTGGTGTTTCCACACCCTCAAAACCCCCACATGTCCAATGTCCATCCTCTGACCGCAATCCTCAGCCAGCGGGGCCTTTCTGGAAAGGCCGTTTTCTCCCCTGTGCAGTTGTCTGATGGGAGGCGTTCTCACCAGTCAAGTTCCCTAGACAGTCGGGTCCATCCTCACCATCCCGGGTGGGTGAGCTCTACCCTTCCGTCTGTCTGGCTGTGTAGGATTGCACAAGTCACTCAACCTCTCTGTACCCATGTTGCCTCGGCTGTAAACAGAGATGAATCAGAGGCAGGTAGCTGGCAGGGTCTGAGGCCGCACCATCCCTGACGCTCAGTTCCTGGAATATTCATCCACAGACCGGACCTTGTCCTCCAAGAGGCGTCTGGGACTTGTCTGGAAGGTTGGTCACACAGGCCTGTGGCTGCTGCTTGTGGCTGGGAGGACCGTGGGGATCTGTGCCCACCACAGGAAGCTGCTGCTTCTGTCACCAGCCTTGGCCGCCATGTGGGGAGGGGAGGGAGAGAATCCCGGTGGGTGGGGAGGAAGCAAAAGGCTTGGGCCTTTGCGGAAGCATGGACACACAGGGCCACCACAGAGAGCTCGGACAGACCGCGCTCAGCGACAGGATGCTCCCAAGCTCCGAGAAACAGCAACTGTGCTTTTGGTTCCAGCCCCCAACCAGAAAAATAACTGTATTCAAGTTCATGCACAAGGGCCTCAGGGCTCAAAGCGTGGTCTTGGCCGGATCATCTGCATCTCCTGGGGAGCGTCAGGCCCACTGCAGTCCCACAATCCAGACTCTGCGTTCTCATAAGGCCCCGAGGGGCCGGATGTGGAGGGAAGCCTGAGCACCTCTGATCTAGGGTATGGGTGGGCCGAGACCCATCACAGCCTTGTTTATGGAGGGAAGACACATCCGGCACTTGCAGGTGAGCCATACCACGTGCCGCAGGGACATGCCAGGACCCAAGAAACGTAGGTGAGGTGGAAGCAGGAGGATGGAGGAGAACCCGGCACGAAGCCACTGTTGCAGGTTAAAAACACGCATGTAGAAAAGGGACATAAAGGAGAGTGATGGTTGGCGCAATGGCGTGTTGTGTTAATGTGAACTCTCCTGCCCGTGACCTTGTTCTGGGTTATTCGAGCAGGTCCTTGGGCTCGGGAGGCCACAGGAAGGGCCCTGATGTGTGCACCGGCCTTCCACATGGCTCAGTAAAGAAAGACTATGTGGCTAGCAGAGAGCGTGCCAGTGGAGCCAAATGTCGACCGCAGGTGTGCTGGGTGAAGGGATCTGGGGCTCATTGTGTTTTTCTTGCCACCTTTTTTGCAATTTTTTTCAAAGTAAAAATAAAATGGAATACTTAAAAAATTCTACACAATGCACTTGCCTTGCTGGAGAGAGCTGACCCGGCGACATTTCGGGAGTGTGATTAGCACTCCACCCCCCTCACCCCTGTCCTGCAGATTGCTGGAATCTGTGTGACCAGACTGGATGGGATCAGCCTCCTTCCTTGTCTATAGAATGGGAGAGGCTCAGTATCCACCCTCCGTGCCACTGAGAGGCGTGAGGCTCTGTGTTCATAAGTCGCTCAGCACAGAGCCCAGCCCGTAGGGAGGACTTGGCACGTGGGGTCTTTTATTGTCACGGGGTCCCTCAGTTGTGGGATCACAGACTCTCAGGACACAGGGGCCTCCAGAGGCCAGAGGACCCATCCCTACCCCCTGGGATGGACTCTCCTTATGTCCCTACTGCATGGCACCTGGCCTCAACTTGATCTCCTCTGAGAGTGGGACACTCACTCCCACCCCCAAGGCAGCTGGTCCCATCCTGTGCAGATGCATGGCGGCTCTCCCCGACACAGAGCCCAACTTTATGTACTGGTGGCCTCCTCCCGTGGGTACCAGTCTCTTGGGACTATGGAGCACATCACACAGCAAATTCACTGGCATGTGCTGCCATCTCTCTGGTTCTCCTCTCTGGTCCCCAGAGTCACCCCCTAACTCCAAGCCCCTCCTCCTTCCTACCTCCCACTTTCCCCTCACTTATCCAGATCCTCCTTCCATGGGAGTTTGCAGATAACGTGCCTTGGGCACCTTCACTACACAGTGCGTGGCAGGTTTACCCGAGGCCATGCTATGGTTGACTCTCAGCCTCTCTCTGTCTCTGTCTGTCTGTCTCTCCATTCTCCGGGTATCACAAAAGTGCAGGCCCAGCTGTATGCAGCTGTGCGTAGCACGAAGGGCTGCGCCTTGGCCGAGGAGGGTCAGGCTGGACCAGCCATGCTTCAGGAGACCAGAGGAACCCCCCACAAAGCATGGAGATTTTTATTGAAAAAAGCTTTTCTTCTTCTCCTCTTTTAATTACAAACGAAAACCAGGGTCACTGTAAACTTGTGTGCAACAATTCAAAAGTACAGAAAGTAAAAGGCAAACCCTTTCTGCTCTCTGCCTCCCCTCCCTGGCCTTTTCCTTGCACACATAAGTTCTGTGAGTCCCGCCCCAGAGGGGTCCTGCACATGGTTGTCCACACATCAGGGACCTGTTTTCATGCAGTCCGCACAACTGCATTTTCCTCTTTGTGAAATCAAATATCGAAGACAACTTTTTTAACTGTTCTTAGAACGCTGCCATGCCCATGGCTGCCCCAGGGTAGGCTCATGGGCCTCAGCAGCACCCGGGAGCAGTGATGGGGTACCCCCTTTTCCAGTGAGGCTAGACCAGGGACTGGCTAGCACGGGAGGTGAGAAAGAGCCCAGGCCGGGAGCCAGGAGGCCTGGCCAGCCCCATCCCTGCCACCAGCCTGCTGGGCGTCCTTGAGAAAGTCACTTCCCTGTCTGAGTCTCAGTGTCCCCACACTCAGATGGAGATGCTGGCCCAGAGGGTATAGTCTTGAATGCAGATGCCCGTCCATAAAGCCACAGGCGAGGGCCCTTCCCTGCCCTGGGTTACGCTCTTCCCTGCTGCCCGGCTGCCCGGACGACTCCTGCTCTGGGAGTCATGGAAAGGCTGCTGGGCTCTTCTGGCGGTTGGGGTGGGGGTTGCAGTTTCTGCTCCCCAACCCTTGCCTTCCTGGGTGGAGCCTGGCTGCTGCTCTCTCAGAGGGAGGTTGGCCGCAGCATGGCAGCGGGCCACAGACACCTGAGCCAGAGTCCCAGGCTTGCAAAGACCTTCCAGAGGAGCCTCCAGTCCAGGACTTGAACTCCTGCCGTGAGGGCCTAGGAAGGCCATGCTGCCTCTGGGGCCCAACCGAGAGGGCGGAGACGCTCCAGGTCCTGCAGCCAGAGGGACTTAACATGGGGTTAGTCACACCGGTTGTGGGGGAGCTGAGATGCCAAAGGGTGTGGCAAGTCACCCAGCCGTCAGCTGCTGTGGGGACAGCCACTGCCCCCAGGATGGAGGCGTGGAAAGTGGGGATTAGTGAAGCTGGGGGTTGGGACCATGCGGTGCCCGCCTGAGGTGTGTTGGCAGGAACTGGAGACCAGAGGAGACTCGGCTGCCAGGTGGGCTCATCGAGGCAGACAGGGACAGGGATATCCCAGTGTCTCCCTTGGTGCCTGTCCCACCTCCAGTCTCCCCCAGTGCCTTGCCTTGGCAGACCCTGGTAGAAGCCAGCTGGTGAGAGAGCCTGGGCACTACAGCCTGCAGGCATCGGCGCCAAGCACAGAGGAATGGGCTAGAGGTTAGAGGCCCAGGATGGCCCCTGATGATGTGTGTTTAAATGCTTCGGGCCCTGGGGAGCTCACTCCTCAACTCTAGGGGTGGTGGCCACGACCCCTTTCACAGCCACTATGAGCACTCTGCTCGAAGAGGGAAGAAGCATCGGGTTCCTGGGACTCTCACCTCAAGCAGAGGGGCTTGTCTTTGGGGCAGGAGCCCTGTGTGTTGCTTCACGCTGTTGTGTCTGTAGGGAGGGCCTTCCTGATCTCCTGTGGGCTGAGACTCAGCTCTCCTGGGAAACCTTCCGGCACCCCCACGTCGAGGACCGTGCCCTGTGTCCTGCCTCAGCCCCTGTGCTTCTGTCTCTGTCTGGCATCATGTGGCTGACATGTTCCACGCGGACTTCCCAGTCCCACCTGACTTGTCCGGGCACGGGGCTTGGTGAGCTCCACTTTGTCCCCTTGGTACTGGAACCAGTTAAATAGACATCGCTGGAGCCCCTGCAGTGTGCTAGGTCTAAGTGCGTGGTATGCGTCATCCAACTGAAGTCTCCTTGCAGCCTCCAAAGCAGATTTGACTATCTTCACTTCCCAGCTGGAGAATCTGAGGCTCAGCACAGAGGATGCCAAGACCACTCAGCTCGTGGGGCAGAGCTAGGCTTTGAACACAGCCTCTGCTGGCAGTGAAGGCCACCTTCCCTAGCTGGGGGCCATGTGGTCTTGCCACAGCACACTGGGCACGGGGTACAACTGCTTGGTGTCCCACAGGGGACGATTTCCATTCGGCTTCTGGTGCCTCGTCGCCCACCCCCCCTTCCAGGGCTCTAGATCAACCCACTGCAGACGAGAAGGCAGTTCCCACGGCGGCCACTTCTCCGTTCTGAAACAACCAAGAGGCCAGGCTGGGACAGCAGGCCTGGCCCTTGAGTGAGGTGTCCTGTCCCAGTCTTGCCATCTGATGTGTTTCCATGTCTGCTGCACCTAGTCTTTTTTTTTTTTTTTTTTTTGAGTCAGAGTCTCACTCTGTCGCCTAGGCTGGAGGGTAGTGGCACACTCATGGTCACCACAGACGCAACCTGCTGGGCTCAGGTCATCCTTCCACCTCAGTCTTCCAAGTAGCTGGAACCACAGGCATTTGCCACTATGCCCGGCTATTTTTTTTCTTTGATTTATTGTAGAGATGAGGTCTCGCCATGTTGCTCAGGCTGGTCTCGCACCCCTGAGCTCAGGCAATGCTCTTGCCTCTGCCTTCCAAAGTGGCACTCAGTCTTTAGAAAGTCCTTCACCATCCTCCTCGCTGGCCGGGCACTTCCCATGTGCTATGCACTGGTTCAGTGGATCTTCCCGACAAGCCTGGCCTCGGGTCCATTCGATGGACAGAGGCTCGGAGAGGCTGAGTGGTGACAGCAGTGACAACAGCCAGCTGCCTCTTACTGAGCCCTCAGCACCAGACATGACAACAGGCCACTCCCATAGTGTCATACCTAGTCTTCACAACAGCCTGGGGGGGGCATTGGTATGATTGGTATCCCTGCCTTGGAAGTAGGGAAGCTGAGGCTCAGAGAGAATAATTGATTTGCCCAAAGTCACACAGCAGCAAGTCCAGAGCTAGAACCCATCTCCTGTCTTGATGCCTGGTTCCGTGTTCTAACCAAGTCTTGAGAACACCCATCAAACTTAAAAATAGATCTCACTATTTTTCAACAAGTCTGTGACATTACTGGATCTAGATACACCACGACTCTGTGTGCCCTAGGAAATACACATGCTGTCACTTGAACTAGGACACACCGCTTCTCATCATTTAGAATTTTTTATTTTAGACTTATTAAATGAGCCCTTTTATATGTATATGCATCTGACATATATACACACACACACACACATCTCACACTTATCTGTACATTAAAAAAATGTATGTGAAAATAGGTTTAGGCGAGGGGATTGCCTAAGCCCAGGGGTTCGAGACCAGCCTGGGCAACTTGTGAGACCGTGTCTCTAAAAAAAAAGAAAAAAGAAACAAAGCAAAACAAAACAAAAAGAAAACAAGAAAAGAAGAAAAGAAAAAAATAGGTTTATGTGAAGATAAACTTCACATTCAGTCTGACTGGTCAGTGAAGTCAAGCCCTTGCTTTTCATATGCTGAACCAGCAAGTATTGGTGGTGAAACTCTTTCTCTTTAAAAATTTTTTACAGGGCCAGGTGCAGTGGCTCACACCTGCAATTCCAGCACTTTGGGAGGCCAAGAAGGGAGAATCTCTTGAGTGCAGGAGTTCAAAGCCAGGCTGGGCAATATAGTGAGACTTCATCTCTACAAAAAAATAAAAAAATTAGCCGGGTGTGGTGGCACGCTCCTGCAGTCCCAGCTATTCAGGAGGCTGAGGCAGAAAGATTGCCTGAGCCCAGGAAGTCGAGGCTGCGGTGAGCTGAGATTGCGCTACTGCACTTCAGCCTGGGTGACAGAGTAAGACCCTGTATAAAACAAAACAACACAGTTTTACCAAGGTAAAGCTTACACATAATAAAATGCCAATTGTAAGTATACTTGATGAATGTTTGTCCATGTTAATATTCAGCCATAACCAGTGGCGGGTTGGAGCTGGCTTACATCAAGATGATTAGTCAGGAACTTTGCAAACTGGATTTTCAACTGCTGGTCACTTACACTCAGCTGTCATGGGAGTATTTACATCATGGAAATTGTCAAGAGCTGCAGTCAAGGTTTTTTCACAGGTCTGGTTTGCTCGCCACGGAGCATAACTACTACCAGGTCAGGAGAGATTTCCAGCGCCCAGAGGGCTCCTCTGTGGCCAGCCCAACCCTCTCCACTCAGGGAGCCCAGGCTGGCGCAGCCTTTCTCAAAGAGCCCACAATGGCTGGTGCCTCTGGTGGCGGGCTCTCGTGAGGGCGTCGCCACAGTGCGGCGCAGGCCCACTCCCGACTCCCACGCGAGGAATGCCGCCTGGTATGTCTGATTTACACTCCTCCGCCTGGAACCCACAACTATTCAAAGCCTAGAGGTTAGAGGAATACTCCTCTATTGTCTCCCAGATTTTCTTCCAAGCCACAGAGTCCTGTAGTTGGCTTGAAATCCAGCAGGAGCAGGCGGTGACAACACCCCCGAGAGGGCCCTCGGCCAGCGACTATTGTCAGACACACCCGGTTTCAGGGATCTCAAGATGTGAAAAACTGTGCCTCTTAGAATCACTGGAATATGGAGTATTAGCTTTCTGAGCCTCGTCTTTCCAGATGCAGTTTCCTTTGAGAAGTGGCTTGTGTTGATTATTGTGCCCCAGGATGTGATGTGCCCATACTTCCTCCTGGTTGTAGCCTCACTGTCACCTCACTCCCAGACCGAGGGTATCTGGGCACTTCTCTGATGGGCCAGCCAGTGTTCCTACCTCTGATCCCGGCCTGAAAAGAGAGCCAGGAGGTGTGGGAAACCTCAGCGTCAACAGCAGCCTGGCTCGGGATAGGCTTTTCTGGGTGCAGATGACGACCAGGCTTGTGCCCTCTGGGAATTGTTCAAGGAGGTCCTCAGGGCCCTCAGACACACCCCATGATGGCGGTTTCTGGGTCCGTGTTGCCATCCACCCTGCGAGCTCGTGAAACTGCGTTTTGGTCACCTTTGAGTTCCCAGAGCCCAGCTTACCCGACATAGAGCAGGCAACCAGGACATATTTGGATGGATGAGGGGGTGAAAGGCTGGGGGGGCCTTCACTCCAAGCCTGCTGGCCTGGCTACCCTTGGGAAAGCCACTTTCTGTGGAAGTCACAGGAGCAAACGCGTCAGCGACGTAAAATGTCCTTGCAAGAGCACTGAGGGGCTATGAGTGTCATTCTGTGACCCCTTGGGAGAGCAGGACCACCCCTTCCTGACGTGGTTCAGGCTGCTCCTCCTCAACCCCATCTGGTGGGGCCAAGGCCTGGGGCCCGATCGACCTGTCTGGGGTCCAGGGAAGAGCAGTGGCAGGAAACAGAGTCCACAAGCTAACTAGATTCAGAGCCAGGAAGAGCAGACCTTCCATGAAACCTCAGGAGGGGCTGGGAGTTTGGAAGGAGCTTGCTGGGATGGGATGAGAAAGTCAGAGTGATGGGCGTGTCCCCAAGCGTGTGTCACTGACTTTGGTGAATTCAGAGGGAAGCCTGCTTGCTCCAGGCCGGCGGAAGAGCCTTCAAAGTGCAGCTGGAAGACCTGGGCTCAAGTACCAGTCCACCCTCACGATTCCCAGTAGTTCCTGCCTTCCCTGGGCCTCAGTTTCCCCAACGGGAAATTCAAGATAATAACCCTGGTCCTGCATAGCAGATGGTTGGTTTGGAAATAATAGAAACATGATCAGGTGATCCAAGCCCTTGAGGTCAGCCAGACACAGAGCACTTTACATAAATGCATTCTCAAAGTCTGGTCCCGGGACCAGAGTGTCAGCACCACTTGGGAGCTTGTCAGAAAAGTCAATTCTCAGGCTTCACCTGCTGAATCAGAAAGAACCTTGAAGAAGTGACCAGTAGTTTTAACAAGCCCTCCAGGAGATCCTGCTGGAACCTAAAATGTGAGAGTCGTGGCATCAGGTCATTATTCTGCTCACCCATCGATGGGATAGGTACCGTGACCATGCAGAGTCTGTGTCTCGGTCATCCCAGCTGGTTCCCAACTTCTCCACACTAGAAGACAAGTTTTCAAAGATCTCCATAAAATTAACCCTTTCAAAGTGCGCAGTTTAGTAGCTGTTAATATTATACACAAGGTCATGCAACCATTGCCACTAATTCCAGAATATTTTCATTGCTCCCGATAGAAGCCTTGGACCTTGCAATGATTACTCCCCATTCCCCTCTTGCCCCAGCCCCTGGCAACTATGGACCTCCTTTCTGTCTCTGTGCATTTATCTATTCTGGACACTTCAAATAAATGGAATCATAAAATGTCGTCTTTTCTTTCACTTAGCATAATGTTTTCAAGGTTATTTCATGTTGTAACATGTATTAGTACATGTTTTACTGATGAAACATGGCTGTAGCAGCATGTTTCATTCCTTTTTCAAGCATATATATATATATTTAAACTAAAAAGTGGTCTAAGAGGCGGAAGGATCGCCTGAGCCCAGGAGGTTGAGGCTGTGGTGAGCCATGATCGTGCCGTTGTACTCCAGCCTGGGTGACAGAGTAAGACTCTGACTCAAAAAAAAAAAAAAGAAAAGAAAAAATTCTAGGGCTTTCAAAGATTTTTTTTAAAAGAGCATTTTAGGCTCACAGCAAAATTGAGAGAGTAGGGAGATTTCCCCTACATCCTCTGCCCTACACATGCACCACCACCAGCTACCCCCACCAGAAGGTCCAGCTGTTATGTTTGATGAGCCTATGTGGACGCATCATCACCACTCACAGTCTGTAGTCTATTTTAGAGTTCACTCTGGGTGTTGCATATTCTGTGGGTTAGACAAATATGTAATGACATGTATCATACAAAGTATTTTCACTGCTCTAAAAAATACTCTCTGCACCATCCATTCCTCCCTCCCTTCTCCCTAGCCCCTGGCGGCTACTGATCTTTTAACTTTCTCCATAGCTTTGCCTTTTCCAGAATGTCTTAAGACATTTTCTGCTGCTTAAACAGAATGCCACAGATTTATTTATTTATCAGAGATTTGTTTAGCTCATGGTCCTAAAGGCTGGGAAGTCTAAGACTGAGGCGCTGCATCTGGTAAGGGCCTTCTTGTTGTGTCATACCATGGCAGAAGGGCAAGTGAGCACACGAGGCAGAGAGAAGAGAGTGGGCTGAATTCATCCTTTATTAGGAGCCCATTCCTGAGATAACTAACTCACTCCTTCAATAACGGTGCTAATCCACTGATAAGGGCAGAGCCCTCATGACTTAATCACCTCTTAAAGGTATTGCCTCTCAACACTGTTACAATGGCAACTGAATTTCAGCATAAGTTTCGAAGGGGACATTTGAACTATAGCATCCACCCCTGGCTCCCCAAAGCCCATGTCTTTCTTTCTTTTTTTTTTTTGAGTCAGAGTCTTACTCTGTCACCCAGTCTGGAGTGCAGTGGTATGCTCACAGCCATCACAGCCTCAACCTGCTAGGTTCAAGTGATCCTTCTCCCTCAGCCTTCCAAGTAGCTGGAACTACAGGCATGTGCAACCATGCCTGGCTAATTTTTTTGCTTTATTGTAGAGATGAGGTTTTATCAAGTTGCCCAGGCTGGTCTTGAACTTTGCACTTAGGCAATCCTCTCACCTCCCCCTCCCAAAGTGCTGGGATTATAGGTATGAGCCACCACACCTGGCCATGTCTTTCTCATATCCAAATATATTCATTCCATCCCAATAGCCCCAAAGTTCAACTCAAAAGTCCAAAGTCCAGAGTCATTTAAATTAGGTATGATTAACCCCAAAGCCAAAAGAAAACAAGCAAAGAAAAAACTTTATAAGAACTTCATGACAGTGATAAACAATCACATTTCAATAGTCAGCCTGAAATGTGAATGGACTAAATGCACCACTGAAAAGACAAAGAATGGCAAACTGGATAAGAAACCATGACCTAATTATTTGCTGCATCCAGGAGACTCATCTCACTACAAGGAATATACACAGACCCAAAGTTAAAGGATGGAAAATGAGTTTCCAGGCAAATGGATCACAAAAGAAGGCAGGAGTTGTGATCTTTTTTTTTTTTTTTTTTTTTGAGTTCGAATCTCACTTTGTCGCCCTGACTGGAGTACAGTGGCATGCTCCCAGCCACCGCAGCCTCGACCTGCTGGGCTCCAGCAATCCTTCCGCCTCAGCTTTCCAAGGAGCTGGACCTATAGGCGTGTGCTACCATGTCCAGTTAGGTTTTGATTTATTGTAGTGATGAGGTCTCGCCAAGTTGCCCGGGTGGGTCTTGAACTTGAGGGCTCAGGCAGTCCACTCACCTCGGCCTCCCAAAGTGTTGGGATTACAGGCTGAGCCACCGAGCCCAGCCAATGGAGTTGAGATCTTAATATCAGACAGAACAACCTTTAAGCTATCAAAAATTTTAAAAGTTGCAAAAGGACACTACATAATGATAAAAGGTTCAACCCATCAACAAGAACTATCCATCCTAAACATATATGCACCCAATACAGGAGCACCAGCATTTGTAAAGCAACTACTAAGTAAACTAAAAAGAGATATTGACTCTAATACTATTATAGCAGGGGACTTGAATACCCCACTAATAACCCTAGATAGATCAGAGAGGCAAAAAATCAACAAGAAGATCCGAACCTAAACTTGACACTCGACCAAATGGACTTAATGATACCTACAGATTATTCCTCCCAACAACCACAGAATATACATTCTACTCATCACCACATGGAACGTACTCCAAGATCGATCACATCCTTGGCCATAAGTCAAGCATAAACAAATTCCATAAGGTTGAAATCTTGCCATGCACATTCTCAGACCACAGTGGAATAAAAATAAATATCAACATCAACAACACTTCCTCAAAGCCCACAAAGACATGAACATCAAACAGTATTATGCTGAACAACTACTGGATCAACACTGAAATCAAAGCAGAAATGAAAAGATTCCTGGAAACAAATGAAAATGAAGAAACATCTTACCAAAACCTCTGGGATGCCATGAAAACAGTTCTAAGAGGGGAATTATATCTCTATGAGCACACATCAAGAAAATGGAAAGATCACAAGTAGAGAGCCTAACAAATCACCTAAGGGAGCTGAAAAGAGAAGACTACCAAATCCCCAACTTTAGTAGAAGACTCCAAATCACCAAAATAAGAGCCCAAATACGGGACATAGAAGACAAAAATACCATAGAATGCATCAGCAAAACAGAAAGCTGGTTCTTTGAAAGAATTAACAAAGGTTGATGAACCCCTAACCAGAATGACCAAGAAAAAGAGAGAAAAAGTCCAGATAAACACCATCAGAAATACAAAAGATCAAATCACAACTGATCCCAAAGAAATACAAAAGATTATCAGAGATTACTATGTACACCTATATGGAAACAAACTTGATACTCTAAATGAAATGGAGGACTTTCTGATATCACACAATCTCCCCAGGTTGAAACAAGAAGACATTGAGACACTAAATAGACCAATAACAACCCAGGAAATTAACTCTGCCATATGAAAGCTACTTACAAAAAAAAAAAAAAAGCCCTGAACCAGATGGCTTTCCAGCAGAATTCTACAAAATGTACAGGAGGAGCTGATACCAATCCTACTGAAAGTATTTCAGGCAACGGAGATAAATAGAATTCTCCCCAAATCATTTTATGAAGCTAACATCACACTGATACCCAAACCGGGAAAAGATCCAACAAAAAAAGAGAACTACAGGCCAATATCCCTTATGAGCATAGATGCAAAAATCCTCAGCAAGATTCTAGCAAATCGGATCCAAAAACACATCTCAAAAATTATCCACCATGACCAAGTAGGCTTCATCCCCAGGATGCAAGGCTGGTTCAACATTCACAAGACCATAAATATAATTAAATACACAAACAGATGTAAAAACAAGAGTTACATGATTATATAGATAGAAGCAGAAAAAGCTTTTGATAAAATCCAGCATCCCCTCTTGATAAAAACCCTCAAACACCTAGGTATAGAAGGAACATAGCTCAAAATAGTAAGTGCCATCTACAATAAACCCACAGCTAACATATTGCTAAAGGGACAGAAACTGGAAACATTTCCCCTGCAAACTGGAACAAGGCAAGGCTGTCCACTCTCACCCCTCTTGTTCAACGTTGTGTTGGAAGTCCTAACTTGAGAAATTAGACAAGAGAAGGAAATCAGGGGTATCCTGATTGGAAAAGAAGAAGTCAAGTTATTCCTCTTTGCTGATGATATGATCCTATACCTTGAAAATCCAAGAGAATCTGTAAAAAAACTGCTTGCACTGATAAAGGACTTTAGCAAATTCTCACGGTACAAAATAAATGTGCAAAAGACAGTTGCATTTCTATACACCAACAACAAGCAGGCAGAGACCCAAATTAAAAACACAATCCCATTCACAATAGCCACACAAAAAATGAAATACCTCGGCATCTTCTTAATAAGAGAAGTGAAAGACCTTTATAATGAGAACTACAAAACACTGCTCAAAGAAATCCAAGAAGACACAAACAAATGGGAAAATATTCCATGCTCATGGATAGGAAGAATTAATATTGTTAGATGTCCATCCTACCAAAGGCAGTCTACAGATTCAATGCAATACCCATTAAATTACCAACATCATTCTTCTCAGACCTGAAAATGATAATACAGAAATTCATATGGAAACAAATAACCACGAATAGCCAAAATAATCCTTAGCAAAAGAAACGAAGCAGGAGGTATCACACTTCCAGGCTTCAAACTTTACTACAAGTCTACAGTAATCAAAACAGTCTGGCATTGGTACAAGAACAGGCACATAGACCAATGGAACAGGATAGAGATTCCGGAAGCAAAGCCTCAATTTCTCAACCAACTCATCTTTGACAAAGCCTCCAACAACAACCACTGGGGAGAGAAGAACCTATTCAGTAAATGGTGCTGGGAAAACTGGCTGATCACATGCAGAAGATTGAAACAGGAGCCCTGCCTATCACCATACACAAAAATTAACTCTAAATGGATCAAAGACCTAAACATAAAACCTCAAACTATAAGAATCTTAGAAAACGCAGGAGATGCTCTTATGGAAATTGGAACTGGCAACCAATTCCTATTCAGAACCCTAAATGCCCATACCTTAAGAAATAAGATAGACAAGTGGGACCTCATCAAACTAATGAGCTTCTGCAAAGCAGAAGAAACCATCAAGAGAGCAAGGAGACAGCCCACAGTATGGGAAAAAATATTTGCCAACTGTATATCTGACAAAGGCCTAACATCTAGGATCTACAAGGAACCCAAACGTGCCAAAAGGAAAAAAACAAACAGCCCCATTAAAAAGTGAGCCAAAGACATGAATAGACACTTCTCAAAAGAAGATAGACAGGCAGCCAACAGACACATGAAAAAGTGCTCAGCCTCACTCATCATCAGATAAATGCAAATCAAAACCACATAGAGATACCATCTAACCCCAAGAATGGCCATCATTAATAAAACAAACAACAGATGCTGGTGAGGATGCAAAGAAAAAGGAAGGCTTCTACACCACTGGTGGGAATGCAAACTAGTGCAACCTCCTTGGACGTCAGTGTGGCGATTTCTGAAAGAACTAGAAATTGACCTTCCATACGGCCCAGCAATTCCCCTATTGGGAATATACCTGGAGGAACTCAAATCATTCTACAAAAAAGATACCTGCACACGTATGTTTGTTGCAGCTCTGTTCACAATAGCAAAAACATGGAACCATCCATGCTGCCCACTGAAGCTGTTCTGGATTTTAAAAAATGTGGAACATATACACAATGGAATATTATGCAGCCACAAAGAAGGACAAATACATGGACTTCGCAGCAACTTAGGTGGATTTGGAGTCGATCATACTCAGTGATTTATCACAGAAACAAAGAACAGAGTACCATGTTCTCACTCATAAGCGGACCTTAAACTGTTATAATACTATAAGAAAGGGATTGGCAGTAGTAGGAAACTGTCAGGGGAGGGGAGGTGAGATTGGCAGTTGAAGGAAACTGCTAGAGGAGGGAGGGATATACCTCATCAACAAGGGTACCTGCATAATCAATGTTTGTATACATAACCCTGAATTGTACCCCACATCTTTATAATAAAAAAAGAACAAATTGGATTTACAAACATGCTCTTGGAATGGAACTCTTGTGTGTGTGTGTGTGTGTGTGTGTGTGTGTGTGTGTGTGTGTGTATGACCTCCTGCCATAAAAAAGTATGTAAATTAAAAAAAATCAGATATGGATGAGACTCGAGTCACTCGAGACATGAGTCACCCTGAGGCAAATTCCTTCTAGCTGTGAGCCTGCAAAATCAAAACAAGTGATTCACTTCCAAAATGGTGGGACAGGCATTGGATCACCATTCCAAAAGGGAGTAACAGGAAAGAAGAAAGAAATTACAGGGTTCAAGCAAGTCCAAAACCCAACATGCAACACAAGATGCAATCTTAAAGCTGGAGAATAATCTTTGACTCCATGTCCCACAACTTGGACACATTGGGCAGGGGTTAAGCTGTGGAGGCCCTCCTCCATGGCTTGGCTGGGCTCTGTGCATGCAGCTCTCATGGGTTGGAGTCTCATGCCTGCAGATTTCCTAAGCTGGAATGGCACTGCACCCTGGGAGCTCGACAGCTCTGTGTCTGTGTCCTGGGGGTGACCCCTCTTCCACGGCTGGAGTAGGCACTACCCTAGTGGGGACTCTCGGTGGTGCTTCCAACCCCATATTTCCCCTCAGCACTAACTTAGTAGGGGAGGCTCTACCCCCTGACAGGTTTCTGTCTGGGCCCCCTTTGAATCCCAGGTGAAGGTAGCTGTGCACCCCCACCCACAACTCTGCACTCTGTGAGCTTACAGACTTTACACCATGTGGACAACACCTGCCAAGGTTTATGGCCTGGCAGCAGGCCAAGCCGTACGGAGCCAGTTGAGCCACACCCTGAGCAGCCAAGGGACACTGCACTGGAGTGTGGGGAGCAGAGCCCTGAGGTGACTCTGGCTGCCAACCTGTGGAGGGTGCCCCAGGAATGTCCCCCCAAACCATTCTGCTCTCCTAGGGCTCTGGGCCAGTGATGGGAGGGACGGCCTTGAGGATCTCTGAAATGTCTTTGGGGTCTTTCCTCCACTGTCTCCATGAGTGGCACCGGGCTTCTTTCTGTCTATGCTAACTCTTAAACAAATAGCTTCTTGGCCATACCCTTAGTATTCTCTCCCAAGTATACTTTTTCAGACTTTACAATGCCAGGCTGCAAATTTTCCTTGCTTCTCTTTTCATTATACATTTTTGTTTTTAAGGCATTCTTTACCTCTTGCATCTCACTTTATGTGGCTGAAAGTAGCCATGCAGCAGGCGGAATGCTTTGCTGCTTAGATGTTTCTTCCCCCAGGCATTCAAATTCATTGCTTTTAAGTTCTGCATTCCATAAAGCCCTTGGGCATGAACATAATTCAGCCAAGATCTTTGCTAACTTATGACAAAGATGGCCCTTACTCTAGTTTCTACTACTTGTTCCTCTTTTCCATCTGAGACCTCATCAGAATGGCCTTTACTGTCGATGTTTCTACTAGCATTCAGATCATGAACACTTGAGTAATCTCTGGGAAGATTCAGGCTCTCCCTGGTGCGGGGGTCTTCCTCTGAGTCCTCACCAGAATTGCCCTTATGCTCCATTCATGGCCACATCGGTTTTTCCTAGCCTGCTCCTCCAAACTCTTTCAGCCTCCATCCACTCCCCAGTTCTAAAGAGGCTTCCACAATTTCAGGTATTTTTTTTTTTTATAGCAACAGTCCTACTTCTCTGTACCAATTTTCTGTCTTAGTCCATCTACTTCTGCTTTTACAGAATACCACAGACTGGGTAATTATATTTTAAAAGATTTGTTTGCCTCTCAGTTCTGGAGGCTGAGATGTCTAAGACTGAGGAGTTGCATCTTGTAAGGGCTTCTTGCTGCCTCACAACATGGCGAAAGGGGAACCGAGCATGCAAGACAGAGAGGAGACTGGATTGAACACATGGCTTTATCAGGAGCCTTAGGAGCCCACTCTCGATAACTCACTCACTCCGATAATGGCATTAATCCACTCATGACTTAATCACCTCTCAAAGATCTGGCCTCTCCACACTGTTACAATGGCAATTAAATTTCAACATGAGCTTTAGAAGACACATTCAAATCATAACAGTTATATAATTGGAATCACACAGTATACAGCCTTTTCAGCTTGGCTTCTTTTACTTAGCAATATGGATTTAAAGTTCCTCCATTTCTTCCATGGCTTGATATCTCATTTCTTTTTAGCACTGAATAATATTTCGTTGTTTGGATGTACTAAAGTTTATCCATTCGCCTACTGAAAGACATCATGGTTGCTTCCAAGTTTTGGAAATTATGAATAAAATTACTATAAACATCTGTATGTATGTGCATATAGCAATGTGCAAATTTTTGTGTGGACATAAGTTTCCAACTCGTTTATGTAAATACCAAGGAGTATCATTGCACGATTGCTGGATTGTATGGTAAGAGTGGGTTTAGTTTTGAAAGAAACTGCCAATCTGTCTTCCACAGTGGCCGTACCAGTTTGCATTTCCACCAGCAATGAAGGAGAGTTCCTGTTGCTCTATGTCTACCCAGCATTTGGTGCTGTCAGTGTTATGAATCTGGGCCATTTGAATAGGTGTGTAGTAGTGTGTCATTGTTTTAACTTGAATTTCCCTGATGACATATGATGTAGAGTATCTTTTCATATGCTTATTTGACATCTGTATATCTTCTTTGGTGAAGTGTCTGTTAAGGTCTGTGGCCCATTTTATAATTAGGTTGTTTGTTTTCTTATTGTAGAACTTTAAGAGTCCTTTGTTTATTTTGGGTGACAGTCCTTTGTCAGATGTGTCTTTTGCAAATATTTTTTCCAGTATGTAGGTTGCCTTCTCATTTTCTTGATATTGTCTTTCACAGAAGTTTTTGAACATTTTTATTTTAAAGAGTTTAGCTTATCAATTGCTTCTTTTAGGGAATCTGCCTTTGGCGTTGTACCTAAACAAGTCATCATCATATCCAAGGTTATCTAGGTTTTTTCCTCTGTTATCTTCTATGAGTTTCATAGCTTTACATTTTAAATTTAGAACTATGGTGCATTTTGAGTTACTTTTTGTGAAGAATATAATGTCTGGGCCTAAATTCATTTTTTTAAACATATGTATGTCTAATTGTTTCAGCATCATTTGTTAAAAAGACTGTCTTTGCTCCATTGTATTGCCTTTGTTCACGTGTCAAAGATCAGCTGACTATATTTATGTGGGTCTCTCTTGGGCTTCCTAGTCTGTTCTGTTAGTATACTTGCCTATTCTTTTGCCAATACTACATTGTGTTGATTGCTATAGCTTTAAATCTTGAAGATTTATTATAGCTAGTAAGACTTGAAGTCAGATTGTGTCCATCCTCCAGTTTTGTTTTTCTTCAATATTATGTTGGCTATTTTGGATCATTGCCTCTCTATATAAACTGCAGAATTACTTTGTCACTATCCACAAAATAACATTTTGGGATTTTGATTGCACTGAATCTATAGATTAGGTTGGGAAGTACTGATATATTGACAATATTGAGTCTTCCTATTCATTAACACGGAATATCTTTTCATTTATTTAGGTTTTTTTATTTTGTTCATCAGGATTTTGTAGTTTTCCTCATGTAGATCTTATACATGTTTACTTAGATTTATGCCTAAGTATTGCCTTTTGGGGAGCTGCTAATGTAAATGGTATTGAGTTTTTACTTTCAAATTCCACTTGTCCATATAGGAAAGCAAATGATTTTTGTATAATGTTTCCTACAACCTCACTTATTAGTTCCAGTTCATTTGGTTCATTTGATTCATCTATATTTTCTACATAAACAATCGTGTCATCTACAAGAAAGGCAGTTTTATTTCTTCCTTCCCAGTATACCTTTTATTTGTTTTTCTTGTTTTATTGTACCAGCTAGGACTTCCAGTATGATGTTGAAAAGCAGTGGTGAGAGGAGACATACTTGCCTTTTTCCTGATCTTAGCGGGAAAGTCTCTAGTTTCTTACCATTAAGTATGATGTTAGTTGTAGGGCTTTTGTATATATTATTTATCAAGATGAGGAAGTTCCCCTAATTTACTAAGAGTTTTAAAAATTGTGAATGGATGTTGAATTTTGTCAAATTTTCTTCTTTTTAGCCTGTTAATGTGATGGGTTACATTAATTGATCTTAAACATTGAACCAGCCTTGCATACCCAGGGTAAATCCCACTTGGTCACAGTGTATAATTCTTTTTATACATTGTTGGATTCAGTTTGCTAATAGTTTGTTGAGGATTTTTGCATTTAATGTTATGAGATACGTTGGTCTGTAGTTTTCTTGTAATGTGTTTGTCTGGTTTTGGAATTAGGGTAGTGCTGGCCTCAAAGGATGAGTTAGGAAGTACTTCCTCTGCTTCTATCCTCTGAA
Source organism: Carlito syrichta (assembly GCF_000164805.1). Classification (NCBI taxonomy): domain Eukaryota; kingdom Metazoa; phylum Chordata; class Mammalia; order Primates; family Tarsiidae; genus Carlito; species Carlito syrichta. The sequence continues at coordinate 16,579 of NW_007231904.1, read as the reverse complement.
AGATATTCTAGATAATTGGTACTTTTTTTTCCTTAAATATTTGATAGACTTCACCAGTGACTCCACCTGGGCCTGGAGCTTGCTGTTTTGAAAGTCTATTAATGGATCGAGTGTGGTGACTCAAGCCAGCAATCCCAGCACTTTGGGAGGCTGAGGTGAGAGGATTGCCTGAGCCTGCGGGTTTGAGACCAGCCTGGGCAACATGGTGAGACCTCGTCTCTACAATAAATCAAAAAATTAGCCGGGCATGGTAGCGTGTGCCTGTAATTCCAGCTACTTGGAAGGCTGAGGAAGAAGGATTGCTGGAGCCCAACAGGTCGACTGCACTCCAGTCTGGGCAATGAAGTGAGACTCCAACTCAAAAAAAAAAAAAAAAGGCTATTAACTATTGATTTAATTTATTTAATAGATATAGGTCTATTCAGATGATCTATTTCTTCTTTTATGAGTTTTGCTAGATTGTGTCTCTCAAATAATTGGTTTGTTTCATCCAGGTTATTAAATTTCTTGGCATAAAGCTGTTCATAGTAATCCTTTCTTATTCCTTTAATGTCCGTAGGATATGAAGTCATGTCCCCTCTTTTATTTCTGATATATTTTTTTTTGAGTTGGAGTCTCACGCTGTCGCCCAGACTGGAGTGCAGTGGCCGCACCCGGCCACCGCAGCCTCGACCTGCTGGGCTCCGGCGATCCTTCCGCCTCAGCCTTCCGAGTAGCTGGAACTACAGGCGTGTGCTACGACGCCCGGCTAAATTTTTGTTTTATTATAGAGATGAGGTCTAGCCAAGTTGCCCAGGCAGGTCTCTAACCTGCGGGCTCAGGCAATCCACTCGCCTCAGTCTCCCAAAGTGCTGGGATTACAGGCTGAGCCACCGAGCCCGGCTCCTCTTCTTTTTCTTTGTCTGGCTAGAGGCTTATTGATTTCATTGATTTTTAAAAATAATTAGCTTTTTGTTTTATTGATTCTACGCTACTGATTTTCTTTTTTCAATCTCACTGATTTCTGCCCAAATTCTCCGTATTTCATTTCTTCTGCTAACTTTGCTCTTCTTCTTCTAGTTTCCCAAGCTGGATAGAAGTTTAGATTATTAATTACAGATCTTTCTTCTTTCCTAGTATATGTACTCAGTGCTATAAGTTTCCCTTTAACCACTGTTTTTGATGTATCTTAAAAATTTTGATAAGTTGTGTTTTAATTTTCACTAGATAAAAATATTTTAAAATTTTTATTGTGATTTCTTCTTTGATCCATGTGTTATTTAGAAGTGTGTTGTTTGGCAACCCTCTTGGGTCCCCTCCCACACTGGGAGCTTTTCTGCCCTTTCAATGAATCCTGCTTTCTCAGCTTCAAAAAAAAAAAAAAAAAAAAAGAAGCGTGTTGTTTAAGTTCACTTGTTTAACATATTTTTGGATTTTTCAGTTATCTTTCTGTTATTAACTTTGAGTTCAATTCAACTGTGGTCTGAAAGCAGATGTATGGTTTCTATTCTTTTAGTTTATTAAGATATACTTTCTGACCCAGAATATGTTCAACTTCATTTCACTTTATGGATCAACAATATGCAATTGTATAAATGTACCACATTTTGCTTATTCATATATCAGCGGATGGACATTTGGGTTTTTTCCACTTTTCATTAATTCTGTCGTACAATGAATATGCAATTCAGTGGCATTTATTACATTCACAATATTGTACACCCATCACCTCTACCTAGAACCAAAAACTTTTTTTCAAAGCAAAGGAGATCCTGAACCCATGAAACAGTTACTCCTCATTCCATCCCACTCCCAGCCCCTGGTAATCACTAATCAGTTTTCTATCTCCATGAATTTAACTATTGTGAATATTTCATATAAATGGAATCACACAACGTGTGTTTGTGTCTGGCTTCTTTCACTTACCATACTGTTTTCAGGGTTCATTCATGTTGTAGCATTTCTTTTTGTGTCTGAATAATATCTTGTTGTATGGCTATGCCATTTTCTGTTTATCCCTTCATCTGCTGATGGACACTGGGTTGTTTCCACCTTTGGCTGTGTGAATAGTGTTGCTATATACTTGTACTCATTGTCCATACTGTGTACAAACATTTGTTTGAATACCTATTTCACTTCTTTTGGGTAAGTACCTAGAAGCAGAATTGCTGGCTTATATGGTACATTTTTGAGGAACTACCAAACTGTCTTCCAAAGTGGCTGCACCATTTTACATTCCCACTAGCAATGATGCGGATTTTTCAGGTCAGCCTGGGCTTCAAGAGTGTCAACTCAATGGGTCAGTCAGCCAAGCCCCAGAGAGGGTTGTGAAGGGGCTGGTAAGCCTAACCTCACAAGTGTCAGCTCTAATGGGCTGGCAAGCCCAGCCCTGAGTGTTGCAGCTGGGAATGAGGCTGGCCTAGCCCCCAGGGTGTTGGCTCTAACAGGCTGGCAAGCCAAGCCCTGAGAGTGTTGCTGGTTCGGTGGGCTGGCAAGCCTAGCCCTCTGGGTTGCATGACTTTTCGACTCCGATGATCTTCTGCAGCTCTTCAGGTTGCAGCTCTTCAGGGTTGAGGTTGTCTCATGCCCAGGAAGAATGAGGGACATTGACAGCCAGAAAGTGAGAAAGCAGGATTTACCAAGGACAGAAAAGCTCCCACAGTGGGAAGGGACCCCAAACCTGGTGCTTTATAGCCCTAAGTCCAAGCCGATTGGCTAGCACTAGCTGTGAGCTGTTGCTGTTCTGATTGGTTGCTTTTCAATCCCAGCAGTGAGGACTTTAGCTCAAGCCTGAGAGGCTCACGGGGAGCTTGTTTACCAACGGGGAGCTTGTTTACCAAACCTGAGCCTGAGAGGCCTGCCAGGAGTTCACCACATTGTTACCAGAGGACCTGACTATCTGTCTGCCTAGCCCTTCTCTAGCTATCTCCTGTCTCAGCAACATATTAGAGTTCCAATTTCTCTGCATCCTCACTAACTCACTTTCTTCCTTCCTTCCTTCCTTCTTTCTTTCCTCTCTTTCTTTCTTTCTCTATCTTTCTTTCTTTTCTTATTGTAGCCATTCTAGTGGGTATGAAGTGGCATCTCATTGTGGTTTTGATTTGCATTTTCCTAAGGAGTACTGATATGGACCATCTTTTCGTGTTCTTCTTGGTCATTTGTATAACATCTTTGGAGAAATGTCTATTTAAGTCTTTCGACTGTTTTAATATTGGGTCATTTTTTTCTTTTTGTTGTTGAGTTGTAAGCATTCTTTATATATTCTGGATTGTAGACACTTATCAGATACATGATTTACTCATATTTTCTCCCATTCTTTAGGTTGTAATTTCATTTCCTTGATAGTGTCTTTTGATGTACTATCTACTTTTATTTGGATGAAATTCACTTTATGTATTTTTTCTTCTGTGGCTTGTGTTTTGGTACAATATATATAATTTCATTGCCAAATTCAAGGTCATGAAGAGTTACCCTTATATTTTCTTTGAAGAATTTTATACCCTTAGTGCTTATATTTAGATCATTGGTCCATTTTGTGATAATTCTTGTATATGATATGAGGTCAGGATCTAACTTCATTTTTTTTTTTGGCTTGTGGACATCCAGTCATTCCAGCACCATTTATTAAATAGACAAGAAGAAAATAATATTTTAAAGAAGAATGTTATGAAAAATACTGGTTTAACATATACATATACACACATACATATATACACACAGATGCACACATATACATATTAATACTATAAAATACATGTATGTATATGTATGTATGTATATATAAACACACACACACACACATATATGTTAAGTTGATCCTCAGATATGGCAAAAAGTGTGAAGATGGTACTCGAGTGAGTAGAGTTTGGGCAATGCTGTTTCTAGTGGATTCTCTTCGAGAGCTTCCTCTGGAGTAAGAAGATGCTTCACTCAGCAAAAGATGCCAGGACTGTGGAGATATGGCCACGGGTCTCCCACCCAGAGGACCAACTTGGCAAGACCCCAACCAGGCTCCCCTTCTTCTGCTATTCCTAGACATGACTCATGAACAAGGGGTCTCTAGAGTGAAAGAGAGTGACTCCCTTCTCCCGCCTCCCTACCCCACTTACCTGGTCGCCAGCCACTCCTCTCCTTTCCCTAAATGGGCATGGGTCCAGCTGCCAGGTCCGGCACCTTTCCCATTCAGCCGGATGTAGTTCCAAAATCAGCCTCACAAGCATTTTGATATGTTTTCCAGCCGGCACTAACGGTGTTCCTGCCCACCGCCTGGAGCCATATTTGCTTCCTCTGGGTGGAGTTGCAGCTCCTCACCTCCTGGAAGGTTGTGGAAGTGCAGTTTTCTTTTTCTCAATTTGCGTCTGGAACATAAGTATCTTTCCAAGTCTTTCTGGCCAAATGATGATGATGTGGGTGGGCCTGCCGGGCTCCCCATCAGTGCCGAGTGGCTCCGTGTGCTGTCTCTTACCCGTGGCCCAGATGTCCCAGGTACGTGTGTTTCTGAAGGTGACATTTATTCATAGCCCAGATACCCAGATGGCTTGTATGATTCCAGGGCTGCTGGAGTACAGCATCACAAACCTGGGGGCTCGAAGCAACACAAAATTATTCTGTCACCCTTCTGGAGGCCACACGACTCAAATCAAGGTGTAGGCAGGGTTGGTTCCTGTCAGAGACTTTGAGGGATAGCCCGTCCCATGCCTCTTTCCTGGCTTCTGCTGGTTGCTGGCAATCCTTGGTGTCCCTTGACTTGCAGATGCATCGCTCTCATCTCTGCCTTTGTCTTCACGTGACGTCCTCCCTGTGTCTCTGTCTCTCTGTGTCTCTTCTCATCTTATAAGGACACCAGTCATTTCAGCATGACCTCATCTTAGCTAGTTCCATTGGTGGGTCACATTCTGAGGTTCCAAGAAGGACATGAACTGTGATACTATCCAATGCAGGACTCCAGGCAATGCCAAGGGCACACCCAGGCAGGAGGCTGCAGCTGACACCCCACTGCTGTGAACCCCTCCTCAGCTCGTCTGTGCCCCTGCTTCTGACAGCCTGCACCCCTCCTGGCTCTGCACACAGGGAGAGAGCCTGAGCACTCACGTCCCCTGGGGCCGCCCAGTCATTACTGCATGGTAGTAACTGACAGGGGTGCCCGCAGAAGCATGAAAGCCCAGCTCTCTGGCCCAGAGTTGGGAACACATCCTGAGTGTAACTTAATACTCCAGAGCCCTCCCCGGCTTAGGTTCAAGCTGACGTCTTCGCCCTCCCTGTCCAGCTCCCCCTACACTGGTACTGGCCTGTTCTGGGAGCCCTTCCTTAAGAAATCACGTTCGCAGCTGGGCGCGGTGGCTCAGTCTATAATCTCAGCACTTCGGGAGGCCAAGGCGAGAGGACTGCCTGAGCCCAGGGGTTCGAGACCAGCTTGGGCAACTGGGTGAGACCTTGTCTCTACAATAAATCAAAAAATAAGTTGGGCGTAGTGGTATGGGCCTATAGTTCGAGTTACTTGGAAGACCGGGGGGAAGGATCACCTAAGCCCAGCAGGTCAAGGCTGTGGTGGCCATGAACGTGCCACTGCACTCTAGCCTGGGTGACAGAGTAAGACACCACTCAAAACAAAAACAAAGACAAAAACAAAACAGAAAAGAAATCACATTCACAAAGAAATCCTCTTCTCAAAATCTGCTACTGGGCAGCCCAACCTGGGACAGGTCCCCATACCTGGAGTCTGCTGCAGCCGGAACGCAGATGCAGGAACCTGGCTCAGGACTCACCTCCCAGGAGCTGAGGGTTCAGTGATTCGGGAATGACAGTGCTCTGCTAATGGGAAAGCTGTCTGTAGACATGGGGGTGTTTCCTGCACATTATACTGAATTTGTTCCTCCTGCAGGCAGGCCTTCCCCAGTCACACCATCCAAGATCTTCTAATCTTATCTGCTCAGGCTGTTGACCGGCTAGCTCAGGAGTTAGTGCCATCTTGTTGTGCTTTTTCATGGGACGGAGGTAACCACATCCGTTGTTCACAGTCCTGTGTGCCAACCTGTGAGCCTGACTTGAGGGCTTTATCCCTCTTACAGTTGACTGAAGGATGTCACCATGAGACCACAGGTGTGTGCTGAGAGTTAGATCTAGATGCAGCAGAAATGGATGGCATGGGCTCTGTCACCCCTCATCATGTGGCCTACTTGTACCCTCTGGACCTGTCAGTCCCGATTCCAGATGCCACCACTTCCACTAATGGGTTGCTGCTGTGCCCTCCTCATATTAGGATGTGGTGGGCCTGTTAACACCCAGCTCACGAGGGGACGCTCAGATAGCAATCACAGTAGCTTGGTGTCTTGTGGCCAGGCTCTGCATCTCTGTAGGGTCCAGCAGCGTGACGGAAATTGCTTTTCAAAAGGAGAGAAGTTCACTGTTGCAGAGAATTCTAGGTCTATACTGAGACTTCTCTATTGGGTTTGTCAAAGGCTCCAACCAGTCTCCTTAGCACCATGGAATCTTAGCACCACATCTCCTTAGCATCATGGAATCTTCTTGGTTATGTGCCTTGGACAGCAGAAAAGCTCGTGCAGCAGCTCAGATCTCTGCAGAGTTATCTTTTGCTTTGCCTCAAAACTGATGGCTTTCTGAATCATCTAATAGGGAATCTAATAGGAATTCCCACTTGGGTACATGCTGCTTCAAACTTCAAAGAGGACAAAGAAGGTGGGCATAAAACAGTAAAAATGCATCCTCTCACAGATCTGGAGGTCAGCATGTTCAAGGTCAAGGTGCTGGCAGGCGTACTCCCCCCAGGGGCCCTTTATCACCTTTTCCAGCCTCTCCTGGCTCCAGGCATCTCTTGGCTTGTGGTGGCATCACACCAGCCTGCCTCTGGCCACATGGCCTCCTCCTCTTCTCTATATGGCTGTTCCCCGTGTGTCTCTTATAAGGACATTTGTCACGGGTTTGGGGCCTTCCTGGATAACCCAAGATTATCACCTCATCTTGAAATCCTTAATTGAATTACATCTCCAAAGACCCATTTTCCAAATAAGGTACTATTCATAGGTCTGGGAGTTAGAACATGGACATACCTTTTGGGGAGGGCATGAAAGAGGCACAAAATGCAGCAACTTGTCTTTGATCTTAGAGAGGATGGCTTGGCATGCCTCTAACCACTGGTTCTTTAAGGTGTTCATCAGTATGGAAGCCCCTGGCAGCTGCATAGCAAATTCCAGAGCCTGTGTAGATCTTCTCCAGTCAAGAAGCTACATCTCGCCTGTGGGTAAACTGGGTGTCCCTGGTAAAGTCTACGGTATCTGCAGTCAACTCCTCCTAGAGGCCACCCCTGACTGCCTCATCTGATGTTGCCTTCCGGCTCCTGGTCCTCCTCCATCATGTGGCCAAGACAGACCATGTCCTTAGTCCCCGGGGGTCTACAGCATAACTGGGGAGAAAGGCCATAAGCAAATAAATAAATATAGTACCCGAGTTCAGACAGTAACGAGCGCTCTGGCATGCGTTCACTTTTACATGGCAGGGACAGCAGAACACCTTCATAATCATCACCTCTGTCTTCTCTGGCACTCTCTGGTATGCATGCATTTTATTAAATCATCTTGGGTTCCTGCCACTTTCTGCTCCCCAGGTCCACAGCAGCAGAGGATGGAGACATGTGCCCAGCAGAGGGGGCCTGAGTGGCTTTCCAGCAGCATCCATTGCAAGGCCCTTCATCATCTTGACATTCCACAGATACTGCCCAGATCTGCCATGCTGACGTCATGTGAGTGTTGGCGGCACATGCTTGGATCTGCCCCCTTACTGGAAAATTGCCCCCTGCCAAGTAGCAGGCATCCTACCCTGGAGGTCACACCCCTTCAGGAGGTTGGCGAGTCTTGCTGACTGACGTGAGGGTACAAAAGACAGGCTCCCTGGGGTGGGGAAGACTCAGTGGTGCCCTTCATACTGCAGAGGCCCCCAGGGGACCAGAATGAGGCTAGCCCAGCCCAGGGATGTCGTGGATTAGCTATCTCCTCTGCTCCATCCTGCTTCCCTCATTCCACTTCCCCTGAAATCCCATCCCCCCAAATCCTTGTCTCTGGATCTCCTTCTAGGGCACCTGACCTGACAGAGTCCCTGGGAGGGACGGTGAGGGAGGACAGAGGTGGAGATGGTGAAGGTGTTCTGCTGTCCCTGCCATGTAAAAGTGAGCTGCTCGGGCTTCTCTCTGCTGGGTTTGGGACCTTTCTGGATAACCCAAGATTATCTCCTCATCTTGAAATCCTTAATTGAATTCCATCTCCAAAGACCCATTTTCCAAGGAAGGTACTATTCATAGGTCTGGGAGTTAGAGGAAGTTTCCAAATTGCCAACTGGCAGCTGCATAGCAAATTCCAGAGCCTGTGTAGATCTGCTCCAGTCAAGAAGCCACATCTCGGCTGTGGGTAAGCTGGGTGTCCCTGGTAAAGTCTACGGTATCTACAGTCAACTCCTCCTAGAGGCCACCCCTGACTGCCTCATCTGATGCTGCCTTCCGGCTCTTGGTCCTCCTCCATCATGTGGTATAGCGTTCGTTACTGTCCGAACTCGTGTACTGTATTTATTTATTTGCTTATGGCCTTTCTCCCCAGTTGCCATAGACCCCAGGGGGCTAAGGACATGGTCTGTCTTGGCCACAGCTGGATCCCAAGCACCCAACACTGTTGTGGGTGCTCACCCCATGTGTGTTGAATGAATAGAAGAACAATCAATGTTCTTTCACTTGAAGTAGATGGAAAGGAAGAAAGAGGGTTTTCCATGGAGACTTTAAAGTGGAGGTTGTTTCTGGGGGTCTGTGGGGTGGGAGGAGGTGGGTCAAGGTGGGTTGTCTTCTAGGTGGGACACATCCTCCTGGCCTCTGCCAACCTCTCACTGGCTGGCCTCCTTGTTGAGCCTGGCGCAGACCTCAAGGAAACACAACATTTTTAATAAAAGCTCAGAGTCAATAAAGGTGAACAGTCTCGGAGCTGCTCCCAGCGGCCCCAGCTGTTGACTTTAGAAGTGGAGAGGTTGGGCACTGCCCAATTCCCGTGTAGTACAGGGAGATATGAGCTAGGAGCGCCCGGCCTGTTTTATATGAAAAAAACAAAACAAAACAAAACTCACTGGGCCCTGGAAAGATTCCACCAGCAGCCAGAATCAAAGGTCCATTCAGAGCGACAGAACTCCTCACGTTCGCCGCTAATGAAAACCAAATTTCTCACCCCTCTGAGCATTTTCAGGGGCTGAGACTGGAATGGGATGCCGTGGGGCCCCTGGCCACCCCTCCCGCCACCAAAGGGGCCCGCTGTATTCAAGCAGTTTTATGATAATACAGGCCTCGTATTTTCCTAGTTTCAGGCATCAGTGATTTAGGACTGAGCTGTTTTCACGGAAAAAGAAATAGAATCTGTTTGTGGCGGGGCAAGACTGCCACCATGGCAGATATTTCCACCGTGGGTGTGTGGGGCTGGGATGAGCCCTCCGTGAGGAGGCCCGGACCCAGCTCCAGGAAGGCCTTGTCCGCAAGTGTCCCTTGAATGGAGAAGTATGGGCTGGGGTCACCCAAGGGATTCAGAGATGGTGGTTTCTTTCTCTCGTTTTTTTGAGACGGCGTTTCACTCTGTCACCCAGGCTGGACTGCAGTGGCATGATCATGGCTCACACCAACCTCAACCTCCTGGGCTCAGATGATCCTCCCACCTCAGCTTCTCGTGTAGCTGGGATTACTATAGGCAGGCACCACCACACCCAGCTAATTTTTTTTATTTTTAGTAGAGACGCGGTCTCACTATTTTGCCCAGGCTGTTCTCAAACTCCTGGGCTCACACAATTCTTCTGTCACCAGCCTCCCAAAGTGCTGAGATTACAGGCATGAGCCACTGTGTCCAGCTGAGATGATATTTCTGTTTTTTGATTTCGTGCTTTGTGAAATCTTAGACATGCAACTCAGAGAGATAGACACGTCATCTCAGAAGCAGAGAAAGGGCCGCAAAGCCCTTTTTAAGAAAAGACATTTCCTCATCTCCTTTTATTTTGTCTCCCCCTTGATGTTCAGTCTTTATAAGCAAACTCAGGAGTGCAAGAAATGTCACCTTTTTCTCTTAAAGTCAACTTCCTTCTTACTTTGAGCCTCCAGTACCTCTAGTTGGTGGGACACTTAATCGCAATCTTTTCAACTGCTGCTCTGCTTTCATCAGGAGTGGAATGGAATTCCGTCCTTGTTCCTTCGGTTTTTCATCTGTAAGATGGGGATAATGATAGTACATGTCTCAATGGACTGAGTTAAAAATGGCAAAATATTTAGAGCCGTGTCTGCCATGCAGTAAGTATTCCAAAGATAAAGGGATGATATCAAAGCCAGTGTGGGGGTTAGGGAAGGCTATATAGAAGAGGTAACAACACTTCAGCTAATGACAGAGGAGTTGGTTCTAGCACGACCTTGAACTCTTCTGCTTGGATATTTATCAGTCCAGAAGTCTAATATACCATGCCCCTAATAAGTGTACTCATTTTAGAAAGCTTGGAAAGCACAGAAATAGAAAGAAGAAAAGAGAAAACAATTACCATCTCACATTTCCAGTGATTTTATTCTAGATTATTTTGTCTTTTTAACTACATTCATTGATACGCTGTATAAACAGTATGCATCTGGCTAGAAAAATGTTTATTCCTAAAAAGTATTTGCGTATTTATAGAAAATAAAGATCCAGATGGAGGGAAGCCCCAAAATACTGACAGTGGTTATCTTTTGTGAGGGGAGGACTGTGGGGCATTTTTTGGCGTGCTTTTTAGTCGCCTGTGTTGTCTACTTTTCCTCGCATGATTATGTATTAGTTTGTGTCATTTAAAAATGTTATTTGAAATGTAACACACAGAATTCGGGAAACTCAGACTCAGAGTCTCCTGACCTTTGCATTTTCAGAGCTCAGAGGGGAGCAGGGCAGCTGACCCAGACCCTCGCTGAACCCTGGACACTCGAGTCTCAGAGGCTGCATGTGGCCTCGGGTGTGGTCAGAGGATTGCCACAAGGAAGCCAAGGTAGGACATGAGGCATCACTAGAAACTTGGGGGGAGGGTTGGGGAGCACCAACCAGGCAACACCAAGGACTATTGCTAAGACCTTGTCCCCAGTGGTTCCATTAAATGTCACTAACCCTGAGGGACGGAGAGACCTTTACATCTGAGGGTTGGGGCACGGTACCCTTCCTGTGACTTCAGTGCAAAAGATGTCTTTAGCTGGATGTGGTGGCACGTGCCTGTAGTCCCCGCTACTTGGGAGGCTGAAGTGGGACAATCAGTTGAGCCCAGGAGTTGGAGGCTGCAGTGAGACTCCATCTCTAAAGAAAAGTTAAATAGGCTGGGCAGTGTAGCTCATGCCTATAATCCCAGCACTTTGGGAGGCCGAGATGAGAGGACTGTCTGAGCCCATGGGTTTGAGACCAGCCTGGGCAACTTGGCGAGACCTCATCTCCACAATCAATAAAAAATGTAGCTGCGCATGGTGGTGCGTGCCTGTGATTCCAGCTACTTGGAAGGCTGAAGTGGAAGGATCACCTGAGCCCAGCAGGTTGAGGCTGCGGTTGGCTGTGAACATGTCACTGCACTCTAGCCTGGGTGACAGACTGAGATTCCAACTAAAAAAAAAAAACAGAAAAAAGAAAAGTTAAATAAGTAAGGACATAAAGATGTCCCAGACACTCCTTGGCTCCTTTTCCTGTCATTTTGCACAGGCTTCACCCTCCTTTGCCCAGACTATTGCAGTAGCCTGTGAACAGGTCTCTGCATCCCCATCCCTAGTCCCTGCCATCATAGTGCTCTCCGTGGGCCCCCACGACCCAGTCTGCTTCCCTCCCTCCTCCCACCTCCACCGTTCCACCTTCGCCGCCGTCCTCTCAGCTTGGCTGCCCTCTGTGCTCTGGGTGCCCTGCTCTGCCTGCTGACTTTCTACTCATCTTTCCATCTTATCTGAAGGGAAGAGACACCTCCCCTGAGGAACCTCCATGCTTGCCCTGATCCACACCATGCATTTCCTGGGCAGCACAGCCTGGTTCTGGTTTGCCTGCCCTGTGAGCTCCTCCAGGGCATGGCGGTGACTCAGTCGCCTTTTTTTGGCCTAGTGTCTGGCACCTGGGCGTGGGGCAAGGCTCAGGGCTACATTTGGTGAATGAATGAATGAATTCTGCCCAAGGTTTTTAAGACGACCGGCCCAGAGTCCTAGTGTGGCCCAAACAGTGTCTTTGGACACCCTGGAGTCAACAGCTGCTTCCAGCAGTCAGGGTGGGCACAGAGGGGGGCAGCCCTGGAACACAGGCTTGAGGGTGCCCCTCGCCCAACGATTCCGCCAGGCCGAGCTTGGGCAGGCCCTTGCCACGGGTGAATATAAATCCATAAAACAAACAACACACTCCTAGCTGCCAGACTAAAAATAGGAAGCTCGAAGCTGGCCCCAGGCTCCCGGCCACTGGACCACACAGGTGCGGTTGCGGATGTCGGAAGTTGGGGCTGTGGCCCCCCTCCCTGCCCGTTCGGCAGCCCCTAGGGGAAGGACCGAGGGGCGTGCTGGATTTCCGCCAGGAACAGTTCATTCTTTCACTCCGGCCTCCCCTCGCCCTGTCCCGTTTGACAGCTCATTTCATTTACGACCCCAAAATGAACCGACCCCCGGAGGTGTTTTCCCCACTCATGTGGCTGAGAGGGGGGCTTGGTGCGGCTGAGGGCTGCCCCCTGGGCCACGCTGGGGGGCCTGGCTGGTGGTGTTTATGGGGTGCAGTTTGGGGCTGGGAAGGAGGCAGGCCGGGGTCTGCACCCAGCCCTGCCCTCTCCATCACAGGGCACTGCCCCCCGCCACCCCGTCTGCGCAGACCCTCACAATCTCCCCCTCGGCACATGTATGACCTCTGGCCTACGACCCTGCCAGGATGTCCATTTCACAGGATAAAAGCAAAGCTACCTCCTTGGCTAGACCACAGCCGCGGGAGGGCTGCTCCTTGGGCCCAGCGAGGTGGGTCTGTGTGGGGCCACCTCACCCCTCAGGAGGCACCATGCACTGCCCAGTGCCCACAAGATCACCTCTGGGAGCCCCCGGCTGGCATCACCTCGCTCAGTCGGTCACCAGGCCAGCCTCAGCCGTGGGGCTGGAGTACCAGTAGGCACTGCCCACATGGAAGGGCCTCCGAGGGCCTCCAGAGTGGGATTCTGGAACAAGGGCTCCCAGACTCTGAGACCAAACAGCCCCCTCTCCCTGGACTGGCTGCTTGGTGCCTGGCACCTGGGTCTGGGGCAAGGCTCGGGTCTGCGTGTCCTGAGTTCCTGCTGGGGGCTCAGGGAGGTGGGTGAGGCTGGGCCTAGGCTCTGGAGGCCGGAGCTGCAGGACTGCGGAAGTCAGCCCTTCCTGCAAGCTAGAGACATCCTTACCAAAGCAGGGCCTTGGGAGGACCGGGGACATGGGAGACTACTACCTGCCTGGCACACAGACCCAAAGGGAGGTTCCGAGAGGCACAGGGGCCTCCCCTGCCCCAGTAATCATGGAGGAAAAATCCTTCCCCACATCAAGACCTTTCTTGGTCATTTCAGGGACGGATCATCTGAGGTGAGGAAGTTCTAATAACTAACCAGAATTCCAACTGCAACGGAGGGAGCCCCTCCTCACCCTTCTCAAGCCGGGAGGTCCGCTCTCCTTTCACCTGCTGCCTGCGATGCCCACCCCTGGCGCCACCTGCAGGCCGCTGTGGCTAACTGCAGTGCTTTCTCCCCAGCCCTGGACGTCTCTGGACCCCGGATCCCCCTGGGCATGCTTGGTGTGCCGGCTTATGCCTGCTAGGATACAGGGGATAGAAGTCACAGGTCCTCGCCCATCAGCTGTGGCATCAGAGTGTGGCTGGGGGGAGGGGCCATCATTCCCTGTGGAGTGACCCAAGTAAGCACGAAAGGCAGGGTTGGTCATGAAGACGCGGCTGCAGGACCAGTCCCGTCTGTCCCTGGCAGCCGCTGCCCAGCACAGAGCCACGGAGGAATTCTGCAACTGTGGCTGGGATCCTGGGGCAGAGGGGACATGGGACTTCTTGTGGAGTGCTGGGTTTGAGGCAGAACAATCCAACTCAGCAGGGCGAGGTTTGAGATTAGTTCCTGAAGTGGGTGTCATTCAAAAATAAGGTTTTATGAAAATCTCCTCCCACTAAGTCCCACCTGGTCATGGCCTAGGCTGGGTGCTGGGGCCGCCAGTGGGCCAGGCCTCCTTGCTGGTGGGATGGGCAGGTCCCATAGCACCACGCCCATGGCCTCCATAGGGCTGCGGTTCCAGCTCAGCCAGGGACAACTCCAAGGAGACATGGAGCCCAATGACGTCCCCTTCATGCCTCAGTTGCCTCAACTGCACGGTGGGCACTGGAGAGGCTGCGTGCGTAAGTTCCGGCTATTGCTCACCTGCCACTGTCCCTGAAACACAAGTCGCAGAGGAATGCTCACAAGGTGGCTTGCCACTCCCTCTGCCCCACCCCCCCAAATCTCAGTCTGGGAACCACCCAGAGGGACACGGCTGCTTCTGTCTCCTTGGGAAGAATCTCGGGCCACTTGGTGGCACCTTGAGCACCTGTCCGATGCTCTTCTGGAGTTCCGGCCACACGGGAGGCCTCATCGGCTGTCCTGGGGCCAGGGTGGTCTCTGCGGCCGTTCCTGATAGAGCCGGGATGCCAAGGGGCCGGTGTCTTTGAAGCATCAGGTGTGACCCTGCTCCTGCCCACCCTGCCCGCGCCCTCCTGGGCGATGGCAGGTCTCCATCCTGTCCCCTGCCCCCCCAGCCCTAGAAGCCCAGCATTGGGATCCTTCAACACATCTCAGTTATATTATTGCAACAAATCAGTCAAAATTCCATTTTACAGTTAAATAGTTCAGAAGACAGTTTACTGTACAAGCGAGTTGTGCATTAAAAACAAACACACCAAGCAAATGATAGTGCAAAGCAGCTTCCACCCTCCCCACCCTCCCCACTCCGGGTGGCCCGACGGAAGACCGGACCGAGTGCAGCAGGGCGATGTCACATGGGAGTGGGCCCCACCACACAGGCTCACAGCAACGTCACATCAATCCCCCGATCCTTGTGACTTCATCCGTGCGCGCTCCTGGTATGACCTTAAAGCAGCCTCGTCAACACAGACCCATTTTTACCAGTCCAGACTGTCTGGTCCCACCGTGGGCCCCCAGGCTGGCAGGGTTGCCGCCACTTTTCATCGGGGTGGGGGTCGGGGCAGGAGTGGGGTCTGTTTCCCGTCCCTGCTCCCAACAGGGCTAGGGTATCAGGAAGGGCAGCCGTCTGGGGTGGGGCTACAAAGTGCTGGGCACTGGGGGACCCAAAGGTGCCTCCCACACTGGCTGGGGCCAGCCACAACCACAGAGAACAGTGAAGAAGGCCCAAGGACAAAGAACTCGTGGCTGCTTCCTGAGAAGGGCTGGGGCGGCCCGGTGGGTGCAGGGAGTCAGCAGGACACCCAGCAGTTATTTGGAAGAGATGGAGACTGTTTTTGTTCCAGTGAGGACAGGACAAGGGGAACTGCAGCAGGAGAGATTTGAATAGGATCACCAGCAGGACTTCCTAACCTGCCAGAGTATCTGGTGTGTGGCTCTGGTGTTGTTACTGGTTGGGTGTGGTGTGGCAAGCCAAGTGCTCCAACAGAGACAAGCACTAAGGAGCACGTTGTAGGGGAGATGTCCATACCCACAGAGGACGTGGCAGGGATGATGACAAAACACCACATGCCAACTAGCTTTTGGAAGGTTATTTTTTTTTTTGTCCTTTTCCTCTTAAACCTTTCTAGAACCCTGAGATGAGGACCCACACAGCCTGAGCCCTTGGGCAAGGCCTGCTCTCCCATCCGCAAGATTCAGGGCCAGCACTTCACTGGGAGCACTGGTGGCTGAGCCAGGGCACGAGCCCTGGGCTCTTCCGTCTTGTCACCTGCAGCCAGTGCGGGCCACCTCCCCTCCCCCCAGCCCACCAGACAAGTGTCCAGGGCGGGAGTTGAGAGCCCAGGACCTGAGCTGGGGCCTGTGGTCTCCTCCAAGGTCGCCCGTGTGGCAGCTGGTAGGGTGACGCCTGAGGGGAGGGGACCCTGTAATCCTGCACTCCAGGAGACAGCCGGGGGCAGTGGTCACCATCACAGGGCTTCACTTATAAGAGACCTGGTGTTCGGAAGGGTTAGAGCAAAACATCTTTTTCGAAAATCAGTTTTAAAACCTGGCTTTTGTTCAAAATGCTTTCAGAGCACTCGTCGGTTAATGACAGACAATAGTGAGTCAGGAGCCGGACGATTTGCCGGGTCCTCCCGGGAGGCTTGGCGGGACCTAGCGGGACGGTAACGCCTGACCCAGGGCCCCCTCACCTCAGTGCCTTCTGCCGGGACCCATCTGGCCCCCGAGTTCTCTCCGAAGTGGGAGAACAGAGGGCAGATGCCTTGGGACGGTAAAGTGCACGGGAGCACCTGCAGGGGCTTTCAGGCCTGCGCGAAGCCGGGTCTGGGGCGAGGGCCTGGGACCCACGTGGCTGGGACGGGCCGGCGGCTGGGAGCGCGAGCAGGGCCCTGCCGGGGCCCCGAGGCTGCCCATCGACACAGAG
>NW_007231903.1:5621-12645 GCF_000164805.1 Carlito syrichta | reverse complement strand
CTATAATCATTGATGTGCAAGATAACTTGTTATAATAATTCCCTTAGTAATTAACTTTAGCTGACAAACTCTACCAGATGAAGCATTTAAGCAGAAAATGAACAGTAAATTGGACAAGGCCTTAAACCAGGTTAATTCTATATAAGGAGACTTTTCATAGCTATGTGATAACATAAAATCTATATAAAATATTTTATCTTCTAGTAAATATTACTATTATAATTAATTTAAAATTTTAGATACCGCTTAGCAATTTTAGTTGTATCTTATTATTAAACCACATCTATTTACAAAACATAGTAGATAAATATAGTCTTAATAAAATATTAGTCTGGGCTCGGTGGCTCAGCCTATAATCCCAGGGCTTTGGGAGGCCAAGGTGAGAGGATTGCTTGAGCCCATGGGTTCGAGACCCACCCGGGCAACTTGGCGAGACCTCATCTCTACAATAAATCAAAATAGCTGGGCATGGTGGTGTGTGCCTGTAGTTCCGGCTACTTGGAAGGCTGAGGTGAAAGGATCACTGGAGCCCAGCAGGTCGAGGCTGCGGTGGCTGGGACGGTGCCACTGCACTCCAGTCTGGGCAACGGAGTGAGACCAGCTCAAAAAAATAAAATAAAAAATAAAATGAAATAAAATATTAGTTACTTTATCAAAAGACATATTCATAGCATGACCTAGAGATCTCAGAAATATGAGTAGTTACACTTCATCCATGAATTTATTAGCTTAATTCTAGCATTTTCTCTGATGTATATCATTGCTTTCTTTAAGTTAATTCAATGCAGTGAACCCTTTATTCAAAAATAAGAAAGAAGGCCTCAATCTGCTTAAAAGTGAATTCATTATTTTCTGATTTTCTGACTATTACTCCTTTTTATTCAGGTATATCCCCAAACATTTTTGTTTTTGAGTTGGAGTCTCACTCTGTTGCCCAGGCCGGAGTGTAATGGGATGCTCATGGCCACTGTAGCCTCTACCTGCTGGGCTTAGGAAATCCTTCTGCCTCAGCCTTCCAAGTAGCTTCAACTACAGATGCATGCCACCACACCCTGCTAATTTTCTGATTTGTTGTAGAGATAAGGTCTCACCAAGTTGTTCAGGCTGGTTTTGAACCCCCAGGCTCAGGCAGTCCTCTCACCTCAGCATCCCAAAATGCTGGGATTATAGGTTAAGTCTCTGCACCAGGCTTTTAATAGTAGCTGTATGAAAAATGTGTGGGAAAACAAAGATGGATTATACATTGTGCCTGCCCTCATGGGGGTGAAATAAGTGAATGAGGTGATTGAGTGTCAGAATGAAAAATGAGTTAGTGAATAAATAATTGGGGGAAAACGATTCATTTTAGAAATTCCTTACAAGCAATGCTTTTCAGTATTATAGAAGAAAAATAGTAATTAGGGAGAAAAATAACAAGCTTATCTGCAGAAACTGTATGTCCAAACTCATACACCATAAGACTTCCAGAAGTGCCTTAAAATGTATTTCCTGAAGTCTGTAATTTATTATGTGGGGTGCCAAAAAAATGTGTACACATTTTGAGAGACGTTATCTATATATTACTTTCTGATGTTGAGTTAAATTATGGTAGCAATGTGTAGCATGCTGTTTGCTCAACTGTGATTTCTCCATTTTCTGCCCATTGTGTGGTGATGCTGGCATTCATTTGATTAATGCCACCTTTTGAGCAAATGCCATACCTATAATGTGTATACATTTTGGGGGACACCCCCATATACTGTTTTGTGTCATAATTTAAAGATTTATATCTTTTTTTTTTTTTTTTTGAGTTGGAGTCTCACTCTGTTGCCAAGACCGGAGGGCAGTGGCTGATCCCGGCCACTGCAGCCTCGACCTGCTGGGCTCCGGTGATCCTTCTGCCTCAGCCTTCCAAGTAGCTGGAACTACAGGCATGCGCTACCACGCCCAGCTAATTTTTGATTTATTGTAGAGATGAGGTCTTGCCAAGTTGCCCAGGCGGATCTTGAACCCACGGGCTCAGGCAATCCACTCACCTCAGCCTCCCAAAGGCGCGGGATTACAGGCTGAGCCACCTATCCTGGCAATTTTTTTAGTAATTAGATTATTTAGTTTTTATCTTTGAATGTAAATGAGGTAGGGTGTCAAAACCAAAAACAACCCAGGATTTATTTATAAAAAATTGTGTATTTATTCTTACATGTTTAAACTTCAGTCACCTTCAGTGTACTCTCTGTTTGATGCAATATACCTATTGAGACATTTTTCCACTGCTCAAAACAGTTTTTGAACTCTTAGATGCCTTTTAGTGTTTCTGTCATTTTTTGTTTCACCTCTTCCACATCAGCAAAAGACTTCCCTTTGAGAACTTTTTCATCTGGGGAAACAAAAAATTTGCTGAGGGTGAGACCAAGTGAATGGGGAGGGTGGGGGAGGAAATGAAGGTCATGTCATTTTGGGTCAAAAACTGCAGAACACTCAGTGCGGTGTGGGCAGCTGCGCTTGCAAATCACCCATTATGAAATGGGCAAACTTGTTGAAAGAATCTCAGCAACAACAAAAAATCCCTGACGCTGAATGCAGCCTCTCAAAATGATGGTAGCTGGTACTCTGATGCCAATGGGTTTCTGGATCACTAGCCTATTGAGGGAAGCCTGTGCTACATGGGGCTCACCCTCAAAAAGATAATTCCGGGTTTTGTTTTTTTTTTTGTATTCCCTCGTAAGCAATTGTCTGAAAACTTTGGGGAGTGGATAGCATTGCTAGCAATCTCAGAGTTTGAAGGCCCTAAAATGAGGAGCTCTAATACCCAAGGGTGGAGAACTTAGATGTACCAGCTTAAGTAGGCAACAATTGATCCTTTCTATGCCTGTTTGTTCTATTCTGGGATTCAAGGGACTGGATAATGGCCAGCCAAACCGGTGCCAGCCAGTCTTCTCTTCTCAGTGTACTGACTCAAATGCTAATCTCTTCAGAGACATCCTCATAGACACACCCAGGAATGGTTTTACCAGCTAGCTGAACATTCCTCCATTCCAGTCAAGTTGACACATGAAATTAACCATCACAATCCACCCCTTGTCAACTTGGCACCTATACACATCTTCTTGAACTAAGAGGAGGGACCCCAAAATACCTGGAATTTATTTATAAAAAGTGCATATTTATTTTTACGTTTAAACTTCAGTCACTTTTAAAGTACTCTCTGTTTGATGCAATATGCCTATCAAGATGCTTTTTCCTGTGTTCTAAACAGTTTTTGAACTTGTCAATTTTGATGACTTTTAGCACTTCTACTGTTTTTTCTTTCACCTCATCAGTAAAAAATTTCCTTTTGAGGATTTTTTTCATCTGGGGAAACAAAAAAATAATCACTTGGAGCAAGATTGGGTGTATAGGGAGGGTGAGGCATGGGGGTCATGTTGTTTTTGGTTAAAAAAAAAATGCTGGGCTCGGTGACTCAGTCTGTAATCCCAGCACTTTGGGAGGCTGAGGTGAGTGGATTGCTGAGACCGTGGGTTCGAGACCCACCTGGACAACTTGGCAGGACCTCGTCTCTACAATAAACTAAAAATTAGCCGGGCGTGGTAGCGCGCACCTGTAGTTCCAGCTACTTGGAAGGCTGAGGCGGAAGGATCGCTGGAATCCAGCAGGTTGAAGTTGCAGTGGCCGGGAGCAGCCACTGCACTCCAGTCTGGGTGACAAAGTGAGACTCCAACTTAAAAAAAAAAAAACAATTGAACACTCAGCATGGTGTAGGCAGGTGTGTTATCACAGTGGAAGAATCAGTTACCTCTGACACCACACAGATATTTCTTCCACAAATCATGATACAACGTACTCAAAACTTCCAGATAAAAACTTTGGTTGACCATTTGATCTGGAGTGACAAATTCTGAGTGTACTATAAGGAGCCTGCCCTCCAAAGATAATTGCTGTTTTGGGGGGGATATCCCTCATATACTTGATCTTCAAATGAAGACAATAACAAGGTGAGAATATCTCCTAACATGATACAACTATCAGTCATTCAACTGAAAATGCACTAATTATTTTCTCAGAAGAAAAAGTAAAGTCCTTGCTGTGGTCTGAATATTCGTGTCTTCTCCAAAATTCATGGTGGAACTCAGACCCCAAAGCAACAGTAGTAAGAGGTAGGATCTTTTAGGAGGTGATTAAGTCATGTGAGCTCCAACCTAATAAAGGTATCAAAGCCTTGTAAAAGGACTGCAGGGACGAACTGTTCACTTTTGCCTTTCTGCTCTTCCACTATTTGAAGAGACAGCAAGAAAACCATCCAAATGCTGATGCCTTGGTCTTGGGCTTCTCGGCCTCCAAAACTGAAATGTAATTTTCTGTTCCTTATAAATTACCTGTTGGGAGCCAACATCTATAGCTACATGGCTGAGGCCTGTAAAGGCCCATCTGGAAGATCGCCTCTGACATAGGATATCAGTTATACCTATGATATTGGCGTGTGATTAGTGACCAGTGTGCATACATGGCAGTAAAACTTATAAGTAAATCTCTATACACCTGATGGAAAGTTGCACAGCAGAATTATTTTATATGACCTTGTCCCTTCTAAGTTGTACTTCTTTCTAGATATTTTTAAACTTCTATTTCCTGGTAGACTGGTTAGTCAGCTTTTGTTCCTGTAGGCAGTTTCTCCTAGGGTTAATATTAGAAACTAAATTACCATAATAGTTTTATTGCCCTGCCTCTAGCCAGGCAGGATGTTTTTCTAGTTTCGTTACATGCCGAAACTGTGTTTGCTTCAGCCCGTGGCCATTGTCATGGTAACCGTACAGTCCATTATCCAAGAGTGTGACAGCTACTATTTGATTTTTAGAATAGACTTGTTTGGATAAAACATACATTTTAGACGATACAATTTCCATCGGAAAGATTTAAACAGTAATAAGCATTCATAGAAAACTTTTAAGTTTTGTTTAAGCTTTTAAGTTTCCTTTTCTCAGATTATGACTTTAGTTCCTGTTCCTGTAGGCCAATTTTAAGATCCTTTGATTAGTATACCGAAATTTTCCCAACGGTGTTGTTTTTGCTTCTAATATGACAATAGGAAATTTTACACGTAGCCATATATTAATATATTAGGAAAAAAAATTTAAGTTTTGGGTTAAAGTCGTAGTTTTATTAGAATAGAATGAGAATTATAGTGTTATGATTTTAAAAATCATACATTAATGATAATTATAAGATTTAATGATAAGGTATTAGCTTAATAAGATATAGCATAGTATTAAAGTCCAATCACTAGATCATATAAAAATTAAAGTTTAGATTTATGAAACTCATATAAGTCATGGTAAGGAATAAGTTTTGAATTAATTGTTATAGAATTACAGGGCACTATGTTGAATCATAATAGGTTAATGGAATAAATAAAAATTAAGTCATTTAAGTAAACTTATAGATTATAGTATAGTGTTAAGTTGATAATATCAATTGTTAAAAAATATTAGGAGTCAGTGAACTTGGATTGAACCTAGAGTTAACTTAGAAAGTTTTTGTATTAATCAGGGTTTAGAACAAAGAGTATAATATGAATGATTTATTGAACACTATGGAAGACATTTTGAATGAACTGTATTGAAATTGTGCACCTGTGACCTTGATGTGAGTTTTGTGAAGCACGTCAGGCATCATGGAGTTTGAATTGTTTGCTTGGAACTTGCAAGTCTCGTGATGGTCTTGTGATGCATAGTTTGTAAAGCGTGATATACATCATGGAATTTGTACGCCCCCAGCAAGTAATTATCACACTGCTGGAAGGTATAGAAAATGGTATATAAGTTGGAAGGAGTCTGAATAAAATTTGGACTCAGTCCTGATCAGACTGATCCCAGAAGAACTGCCTCCGAGTGGTCTCTTCTCTCCGTCTTGACTCTCCGGTGCGGGTCCTAACCCTCCCTCCTAGGTCAGAGCCGGTACTCCGACAATTGCCCAGTCTCAGATGCCTTGATATAGCAGCACCAATAAATGAAGACAGTCCTTCATTTATTCTTCTTATATCCTATAACTTAATACTGTGACATAAATAAGAGAGAAAGAAAACAGAGATATTTGGTTAACACATACACATGTGTGTTCAGAATAAAATAAGGAGGAAATACTCTGACAATTTCAGTCCTGGTTTCTGTGACTGGTCACATAATCATAGCTGCCATTTGGAGCTACCTTTGTTTGCTGCTCATTCTGTATTCCCTTTCTCTTCAGCAGAAACTCCAGCTGGTTGTGGTTCTTCACCTTGCAGGGTGATCTAAACCCAATCTTTGTTTCTGAAAGGACTGGGCCTGGGTTGGATTTAGTTTTGCACTGAACTTAATCCTAGAGCATGGATAAGAGTCACTCTGAGAGATCTCCTGTATTCCAGATGTGCTTTTTTTTGTTTTGTTTTGTTTTTGTTTCTGTTTTTTGAGTTGGAGTCTCACTCTGTCACCCAGACTGGTGTACAGTAGCCGCTCCTGGCCACCACAGCCTCGACCTGCTGGGCTCTGGTGCTCTTTCCACCTCAGCCTTCCAAGTAGCTGGAACTACATGCATGCGCTACCACACCCGGCTAATTTTTGATTTATTGTAGAGATGAGGTCTCACCAAGTTGCTCAGGTGGGTCTCGAACTCACGGGCTCAGGCAATCCACTCACCTCAGTCTCCCAAGGCGTGGGATTATAGGCTGAGCCACTGAGCCCGGCTCAAATCTTCCTTCTTTATTCTAATTAAGTCCTACTTTTTAAAAAGCTATCACTATAGTTTTTAAAACAGCTTTATTGAGATATAAGTCACCATAACTTTAAGTAAGTGGTTCAGTGGTTTTTAGTATGTTCACAGAGTTGTGCAGCCATCATTATCTAATTTTAGAATGTTTTCATTACTCCAAAATGAAACCCTATACCCATTAATAGTCACTGCCTAAGCCCACTTCCTCCCAATTCATGGCAATGACTAGTCTACTTTATGTCTTTGTGGATTTTCCTATCCTGGACATTTCATATAAATAGAATACAATATATGGCTTTTTGTG
>NW_007231903.1:0-5601 GCF_000164805.1 Carlito syrichta | reverse complement strand
GTAGAGATGAGGTCTCACCAAGTTTCCCAGGTGGGTTTGGAACTCACGGGCTCAGGCAATCCACTCACCTCAACCTCCCAAGGTATGGGATTACAGTCTGAGCCACCAAGCCTGACAGATGTATTCTTTCTTGCTTTCTGTGTAGTAGCCCAGGTTCCCTTGTCTGGATCAATCACTCCAGCCGATACCGTAACTCCCTTCTTGAACTCTACTCAGAGGCATAAGAAACCCTAAATGGCCACATGGTAGTCTTAACCTCTGGTTTAATGGGACCAGTCCATTTAGAATTAATACCTCTATACCAGAAGAGAATAAAGTTAGGCAGAAAAGAAGCAAACATTTTGCTAGTGGGGTGTGAGGGGTAATGATGAGTGGTGTCACTCTCATTTCCACCTCTTGATTCCTGGACAATTGGAGAAAGAATACCATGCTGAACACTGATTCCAAGAAGATAAAGCCTTCTGGAGAACCTTGCCCCAGGCCTGTAAAGTATCATGACCCCACTGGTGCTGTAACCGAGCCTTCCAAAGGCCACTTCACCATTTTATCAAGCCAGCTGCCTCAGGATGATGTGGCACATGGTAAAATCAGTGCACTTTGGGAGCTTGAGCCCATCCCTGCACCTCTTTGGTTCTGACATGAGTTCCTTGATCAGAAGTAATGCTGTGTTGAATACTGTGGATAAGGATTTCTGTAAGTCCACGGATGGTAGTTGAGGCAAAAACATTGCATGCAAGGAGGGCAAATCCATATCCAGGGTACAGAGACAAAACACGCTTCCTTTCATTGTGAAAGTCGTCTAATGTGAGCAACTTGCCAGTAAGTGGCTGGCTTATCACCCTAGGAAGTGATGCTGGATTGTGACCAGTGTGGGTCTCTGCTGCTGGAAGCCTGGATGTTCAGTGGTGACCATACCAAGGCCAGTCTTGGTGAAGGGAAATCCATATTGCTAAGCCCATGTGTGACCTCCATCAACTTTGTCCATGAGCCCATCAGGCAATGACAGGGGTGGTTGGAGAAAGAGGCTAACAGGTTTCCACAAAATAGGTTATCCTATCCACTTGATTATTAAAACCCTCTTTGGCATGGGGCACAAATATCTTCACAATTTTTTTCCCCCCATTCAGGGAGGTCTATCCACATACCTCTTCCTCCAATTTTTTAATCATTAATTTTCAATCATGCTTCTTCCAAGTCAACCATCCAGTCAAACTATTTGGCAATAGCCCATGAATTGCATGCCTATCTGTTTTCCCTTCCAAGCAAAGTGCACAGCCAGCAGCACTTCCCTAAGTTCTGTCCACTGAAAAGATTTCCTTTCACTACTGCTCTTCAGGGATATACCAGGGAGGGGTTGTAGTGCTGCAACCATCTGCTTTCAGATGGTGATTGCATATCATGCAGAACCTGGCATATCTGTGAACTAGGCTTAAGTCTCCTCTTGCATTGTCAACAGATCAAAGGGAACTTCCGATAAGGTCACAAGTGGAGACTGAGAGAGAAGGCAGTAAAACAGAAATGGGATTTGTGACATTTGAACCACACTGGAATAGAAAGGCTGTCAAGATTTTTTTCTTTTTTTTTTGAGTTGGAGTCTCACTCTGTCACCCAGACTGGAGTGCAGTGGCCGGGAGCGGCTCGACCTGCTGGGCTCTGGCGATCCTTCCATCTCAGCCTTCCAAGTAACTGGAACTACAGGTGTGCACTACCACGCCCAGCTAATTTTTGATTTATTGTAGAGATGAGGCCTTGCCAAGTTGCTCCAGTGGGTCTTGAACACACAGACTCAGGCAATCCATTCTCTTCATCCTACCAAAGCACTGGGATTACAGGCTGAGCCACCGAGCCCGGCCAACTGTCAAGATTTTGAAAACTAAGTTATGACATTGGGCTGGAGAGCTGTAAAAAAAAGGAATTATTTTTTGGAGAATGGGCTCCTTTTAGGACAGGCTTTCCTTGCTAGGCAAGTAAGTGTTTCAGGAACCCATCAGCATCAATGCACCAGCTAGTGTTGTTGTGAAGTAGGGTCCGAGCAATTAAATAACAGCCCACTTACTTAATTTTAACAAAGAAGAAGTTTAATAGTCAAGGCTCTGCCAACTGGTGACCGCTTTCAGGAAGAGGATTCCAAGCAAGACTGCCCGAGCCCCTGCTCAGAGCTCCCTTAAGTAGTCCTAGCTTACATTTTGGTTAGCTAAAGTTAGAGTTGGACATTTTCCAGATATCTTATTGCAACATTCTGCTGACATCAGCAAGCTAGTGAGTTTACAGAAGCAGATGTGTGGTGGGTAAAGATACAATTTATCTTGCAAAGTTTAGAGGAGAAACCTTCAAAGAAAAACCTCCAGGAAGGGAGTAACGCCTGTTTCAAGGCTGAAGTCATTTCTTTCATCTTCCCCCTGTACAATTCCAGGGGCAGAGGCTGCTTCCTTTCCCTTTCACAGTTGGAAGAGGCTGCGCTCTGCTTCAGGTAATTATTTTTTTGGAGGATCTTTCAACATGCTTGCCCATTTCATGAAGGGTGATTTGCAAGTGCACCTGCCACACTTCCCTGAGTACTCAGCAGTTTTTACCCAAAATGGCATGACTTCCATGCCCCACCCTCCCCATTCACCTGATCTCAAGTGACTTTTTATTGTTTCTCTGGATAAAAAAGTCCTCAAAGGGAAATATTTTGCTGATGTGGAAGAGGTCAAACAAACGAACAAAAGGCAGATACTCTAAAAGGCTTCAATGTGGACTAGTTCAAAAACTGTTCTGAGCAATGGAAATAGCATCTCAGTAGGTGTATTGCATCAAAGAGTACTTCAAGGCTGTGACTGAAGTTTAAACATGTAAGATTAAATATGTAATAATTTTTTGTAAGTAAATTCCTATATTTAGAAGGGGGCTCTTCTCTTGTATCTCTGAAGTAGAACATTGCGAGTGTGTCTCTGGCCTTGTCAGCTGAAAGCAAACCACTCCTGGTGGACATTAGAACCAGGTGTGTGGAAAAATCATCCTCCAGATTAGATCAGAAACTGCACACCAGTGCCAGGGAATGTGTTAATTTACTCCAGCCATGAAGCTGTGTCATCTGGCACAGCAGCAGCAACCGAAGTCACCTTGGTTAAGCTTATGCCAACCCACTGCCATTCTTCAAGATCTATCTGTCTTCTGCATAGACCAGGCAGGAGAGTTGAATGGGGATGTGGTGGGAATTTTGCATGTTTCAAGTCCTTGATGGTGGCATAATGGACCTAACAGATGAGAGAACCCTCCAGCTGCTGACTGTGTCTGTTCCAACTAGGAAGGTGACCACAGGATGGGCTCAGGGTCTCACTGAATTCACTGTGATATGGACCTGAGGAAAACTCCACATATCACTTGAACTCCATAAGCCCGCATTCTGACAGGGGCCAGAGTGACCTTTTGAGTTTCCTGGGGGTGATGTCGGTTCAAAGCCAGTGTCTGGTAGTCAATCAAAGGTCTGATCATTCTTTTCCTCAATGCACAGTCACCCCGGTAAAAGGTCATGGATTCCTATGGGGAAGGCTGGGAGAAAGGTTAATAGAACACATTTTCATTAGCATCCTAGAATCCTTCCTCTAGGGGACCTGGCCTCCTCTTTATTGAAGAGATTCTGGATCTGTAAACTGACTCACATCTGAGAATTTATTGAGGCTCCATGACTTTGTTCTTATGACCCAAGTTAGTCTTTTGTTCACTTTACTGGAACTTTTCTGCATGTACAGATCAAACAAAGGTTTAGTAGGCTTCCTATTTCACTGAAGGAACACAACGATTTATGCCATAGGTCTGCAGGAGTCAGACTACTCTGACTGCTGGTCTGACTCTGCTGTCCATTAAGGTAACTACACCCACAGTGCCTTTGACAATTAATTGAGTGACAGCCTTTGGCCCCTGCCACCTGAGGCTCCAATCACTGCCACTGCATTTAGGTTTTCCATATGATTGGCTGAGGTTCCCACTACAGAGAAGAGCAATAACAAAGCTTTTCAAAGATGTTAGAGCTCTCCTCAAAAATTTATTTCTCAAAATATTGGTGAAGTGTTTATCTTCTGGATTCTCTCAGTGAAGGTGAATAAGTCTTAAATGACAGATTCACCCTAACATTCTAGTCTTCCTAATCATTTGAATTATTTTTTTCTACATTAAACTAAGAATAATTCATATTTCCAATTTACTCACCGTGGACCATCTTTTGAACCATGTTTCAGTCAACCAACTAAAATGTCAGTGCCCTTCCTAACTCCTTGAGCTGTAACATTAATGCAGAATCTCTGCTTAGTGGACCCATATCAATAAATTCAGACTTACCCAAGTTTAAGTTCCTTCCATCATTATCCCACAACCTTAATATCAATTCCCAGATATGTTCCTCAGCTTTCTGCGTATATAATTTAGAAGCTCAAGGAGTTCTTTTGTAGTGTAGTATGTATCCCTCTGGGTCACACTTTGAATATCTCCTTTAGGAGCCTGCTGGAACTTAAGTCTCTTTGTGCATCTGGAAACAGGGGTATAGTGGTGGTGGATCCCGTGGAAAATTAGCAGTGCTTTGCATGATAACTGCTTCAGGGGAGGCTGTGACTGTTTCTTTGGGAAACACTGGGTTAATCCCCTCAGATGGAGATAAAAGGGGGATACCACTGTAGTGGGTGCCTGCCATTGGGGGTAAGTAGTCACTGCCATTAGAGGTAGGAAGTCCACCTTCTGGGGTAGAAGAGACCACTTTTATTTGGGATGGAGAGGCTACTACCACAGGGGGTAGAGAGGCCTCTTCCAATGGCAAAGACTCATGAGAAATTAGGGGTTTAACATCCCCAGCTTCATCAGTGTCTTCTCATACATCCCCATTCCAACTTGTGCAATTTCATTTTTTTCCAATCATGCAAGGCTAGGAGTTCAACTTTTATTGTAATGAGGTTAATTGCAGGATTAGGTCAAGATTTTGCTTATCAACAATTTCCATCCTTGATCTGGGAATTTGATTCCTCTGCTAATCCTTTCTCTCACCATTTTGACCAGTGACATTAGAAGCAACCAACCTATATCACTGCATTCCTTAGTTTTCCAAAAATACTTGAAAATATTATACTAAAAGTCACTTAGCTCTTTGCTTTTCATAAGTGGGTTGGTTAGGAATATCTAATGTAACCATTTTGAATATCTCTAAAAACAGTTTACTCTATAAATTATCAGTGCTTTTTTTGCATTTTCAAATATAATCTGATGAGAAAACTCTTTCCAGAAACTCCATATCCAATTCAGAAAAAAACTCATCCTTAAAATTATGTTCTAGCCGGGCTTGGTGGCTCAGCTTGTAATGCCACGCTTTGGGAGGCTGAGGTGGCTCAGTCTGTAATCCCGTGCTTTGGGAGCCTGAACCCATGGGTTCAAGGCCTGTCTGGGCAACTTGGCAATACCTCATCTCTACAATAAATCAAAAAATTAGCTGGACGTGGTAGCACACACCTGTAGTTCTAGCTAGTTAGAAGGCTGAGGCAGAAGGATTGTTGGAGCCCAGCAGGTGGAGGCTGTAGTGGCTGGGAGGGTGCCACTGCACTCCAATCTGGGTGACAGAGTGAGACTTCAACTCAA
>NW_007231902.1:0-9904 GCF_000164805.1 Carlito syrichta | reverse complement strand
TAATCCATTTCAAGGTATCCCATTATAAGTCAAAGCTGGACAAACACGTGCCACCACTTATCAGAATCACCTAGCTTTGGAGTACCTGCTAGCAGAAGAAGTTGGAGTATGTAATAAATTAGCTCTGACTGTTGTTTACAAATAGATGATAATACTAAAGCTATAACTGATACAGCAACCAAAATTGGAAAGCTTGCTCATGTCCCAGTACAAAAATGACATGATATAAAAACTGACAATTGGTTTGAACACATGTTCTTGGGTCTGGGAGGATTTAAGTACATTATTGGATCTGTGATCCTTTTTTTTTTTTTTTTTTTTGAGTTGGAGTCTCACTCTGTCACCCAGACTGGAGTGCAGTGGCTGCTCCCTACCACCGCAGCCTTGACCTGTTGGGCTCCGGTGATCCTTCCACCTCAGCCTTCCCACTAGCTGGAATTACAGGCGCGCACTACCACGCCTGGCTAATTTTTTGATTTTGTTGTAGAGATGAGGTCTCGCCTGCCCAGGCGGGTCTCGAACCCGCGGGCTCAGGCAATCCACTCACCTCAGCCTCCCAAAGGCGCGGGATTACAGGCTGAGCCACCGAGCCCGGCAAGAAAAATATTTCAAAAATAGATGAACTAACAAACAAACAGGCAAAAAATTTTAAAAACTAAAAATTATAAAAAATCCCTGCTCTCTTGTAGCAAGCTCTGGATTGTTCCTCTCCTCTGCACTTCTATCTCCTGCAGAGTTTCCACCTCTTTCACTCTCTCCCCAGTGTCTGGAGCAGGGGATGGAGAGGGGCAGTGGGGGTGAGTGGGGCTGCAGTCCTCCCTTCCTACTCTCTTGTTGTCAGGGAGATCCCTTCTGGTGGGGAGGTGCAGAATTGTCTCTTCCCCAGGTATGTACTTGCTACTCGAGGGGGTGCCCCAGCCAGGCCTATCCTGGAATGGAGTTCTCCTATTTGATTGATGTCCAGGATCTGCCTGGGTTTGTCCCTCTCAGTTGTGCCCCAGCTGTGTGGGTATGATGTTTAGAGGATTGCTGGGGAGGAAAGGGCTTGGGTCAGTCTTGGACTCCCCATTGATCTCTTTGGAGTTGTTCCTCGTCCTTTCTGGCCACACCCTTTGTCCTGCAGCTAGATCAGGGTAAGGGGCGGAGTACCTGAGACTCAGCACTCCTCAGGACCCTCCAAAGTTTGTGCTTTCAGGATATTCCCTCTAGGTCATGATCTATCCCTGAGTAGTTGATCCACCAGTCACAGAGATCGGATCTGTTGCTCTATGGTGGTCTGCTTTGAAGATGTTGGCAGGGTATCTCTTTCATCTTCTCTGGTGGGACTCTGCCTCTGGGCTCCCTTCACACCCCTTACTGTTGGTGTCCAGCCAGGCACTGAAGTGGTGAGGCAAAGCTCAGAGCCAGCAGTCTCTCCTGCTGTAGTGATGAGACAGAGCCTGGAGCCAGTAATCTCTCCCTGCCACTTCTTTGCAGGAAAACTTTTGTCCATTTAAAAAAATGGTGCTTGGCTTCTGTGACCTGGGAAGTGCTAGGGACCAAGCAGAGCAGCTACATCACTAGCTGCTTCACCAGGAGGAGCTTGGCCACTTGTTCACAAGCCCCCACTTAGTCTCTCTCAGCATTTTCTTCCCAGGAAGGGTATTGTTGATTTTTTTTATGGGGTGCTGAGCTTCTGCATCCTGGGAATTGCTAGGGTACAAGCCAAGCAGCTGCGGCACCAGCTGCTGCACCAGGAGAGCACTGGCCACTAGCTCCCTAGCTTTCACTCATTCAGCCAGTCACATGCCCACTCACTCACCAGTATGTACACAAAATTTTCCATACACTCACTCACTCACTCACTCACTCACTCACACTAGGACTTGTATAGTCTGATTTGGCCGCCATCTTCCTGACACCTCCAACAACTATTAAATTAAATTTAAAACTGTACAAAAACATTATATGTCATGAACAAGTGGGTTTCATTTTAAGTATTAAAACTTGATTTAGGAGATGCTGAATGCTGCCATTTTCTCTGTCCTAGGACTGATCAGAGACTTGTGTTGTCCTGCCCAACTGTTCAGCTCCCAACTTGAGACTTGGAGGTGATCTCCATACCCTTCTGAGATCAGCAATCACTTGCCCAGAGAGGAAACTTCAAGAGTAGACACAGAGAGACAGATGACCCACCCCTATGCTGAACCAGGCGTGGGCACATCAGATCCAAGTGAGAGACTTGGCAGGAGCAGCAGTGGCAGCAAATGAGTTGGGGCAAAACTGGATCTGATTCACTCTCCTTCCCCAGCAGTCTATGGAGCATCTGACTCACACTAAGAGCAACCCTATCACCCTGTGCTGAGAGTGGAGGCGAGGAGTTGGAGACTGGAGCCCCCTCCCTACTCAGCAGCAGCCAAAAGTAGTGGCAGTGCTTGGGACCCACCAGCAAAAAGAAAAAGAAAAAAATAAAAGTAAAGGAACTTGAAGTTCCAGAAATGGACAGAGGGAGTTCTTTTTTCCTTCTGTTTTTGATTATGTTTTTGTATTTGCTTTGTTTTTGTCTTATAATTTTATTCATTTATTTTAGTTTTTCTGTTTGCATGTGGGTGTTTTTGAGGGCAAGTGCATCATCAGTTTTTTTTGTTTTTGTTTGATTTGTTTTTTTTTTGTTTGTTTCTTTTATTCATTTGTTGGTGTTCCTGTTTGTTTCCCTTCTTCTTCTCTCTCTTCATCTTCTTTTCATCTCCCTTCTTCCTTTTTCTGTTCTTTCCTTTTTCTTATCTCATTTTTCTTTAATGGAGTATACATACATATGCCCCCACCACGTAGACAGATTATAAGGTGGAGGGAAGTGGGTTCCAGGAGGCCTACACACCTGTCAGTGGATACTGGGAACTGCAGATTGCTGCTGTTTCATACTCCTCACATCACACCTTAATTGAATCTCAAAATTATGAAAAATCACAATCCCTCATCTCCACTCCAGTTTCAAAATTGAACAAGTCCAGAGGATTTATAGGAAGAATGGGGACTGAGCAAATGGAAGTGAAAGCTATCCTCCCTATCACTGAGCAATGGGATTAAAGAAGGCAGAAAAAGGGGGAGGAAAACCAGTACAAATAAAGAAGAACTAAAGGAAAACCGCAGGTCCCATCTAGACTCCTGGGAACACAGGAGTGTTCGGAGAATACAGACTTCAGAACTCAAACAATGAAGAGCCCCCAGAATGACTGGTCTCAAACTGCAAACCCAGATATCAAGATATTAATAGAGAGAATGAATATAAATGAGGAGAGACAAGAGGAAAGAATGAAGGTGTTGATAACTGAGATGACAGCAATAAAGAATAAAGTAAAAGAAGTAAATAAGAAACTGACAAGCATGAAAAGTAGAATTAACTAAGCAGAAGAAAGAGTCTCAGAGCTTGAGGACCAAAATATGGAACTAACCCAAACTCAGTGGCTCAACCTGTAATCCCACGCCTTTGGGAGGCTGAGGTGAGTGGATTGCCTGAGCCCGCAGGTTTGAGACCCGCCTGGGCAGCGAGACCTCATTCCTACAATAAATAAAAAAATCAGCCTGGCGTGGTAGTGCATGCCTATAATTTCGGCTACTTGGAAGGCTGAGGCAGAAGGATTGCTGGAGCCCAGCAGGTCGAGGCTGCAGTGGCTGGGAGCAGCCACTGCACTTGAGTCTGGGCAACAGAGTGAGACTCCAACTCAAAAAAAAAAAAAAACCCAAACAAAGAAAAGAATTTCAAAAAGATGAAACAAAGCCTCCAAGAGATGGGCAAGTATATCAAGAGGCAGATCCTATGCTTAACTGGCATTCTAGAGGCTGATAGAGAGACAGAGACCACCCTGGAACAAATATTCCATGACATTATCCAAGGAAACTTACCACATCTCATCAGAGATGTGACCATTCAAACACAAGAGATTCAGAGAATGCCTGTAAGACATCACTTACACAAAGGTCAGAATACCCACCAGGGAAGGCCAATTAGAATAGCAGCAGACATCTACAGAAACACTACAGGCACCAGACTGGAGTCCAATCTTTGAAGTCCTCAAACATACACAATTCCAATCAAGAATTTCCTACTCACCTAACCTAAACTTCATCCTTGATGGAGAATTAAAATCCTTCCCAGACATTTAGTCCCTAAGGGTTTATGCCACCTCCAGACCAACTCTACAAAAATGCTTAATAAAGTATTAAGCACAGAAGAAAGAAAACAAAGAATGACCACACTCTTCCCAAGAATGCAGGAAAAAGACTGAAAACACACACATATATCAACCCCCAAATCAAAAGAAAACCAGCCAACCAACAAACAAAAAACAACAACAAACTCTCAAAAGAAACCTCATGACAGGGACAAACCCTCACATCTCAATAATTAGCCTGAGTGTGAATGGACTAAATGCACCACTGATAAGACATAGAATGGCAAACTGGATTTTTAAAAACTCACATAACAATATGCTATCTCCTGGAGATTTATCTCTCCAGAATGGACACTCACAGAGTCAAAGTTAGAGAATGGAACACAAATTTTCAGTCTAACTGACCACAAAAGAAAGTAGGAGTTGCATCTCAATTTCAGACAAAATATCCTTTAAGCTGTCAAAAATTTAAAAAGATACAGAAAGCCACTATATAAAGATAAAAGGTTCAATCAATCAACAAGAAATATCCATCCTAAACATATATGCACCCAACATAGGAGCACCAACTTTTGTAAAACAACTTCTAGGTAAACTAAAAAAACAACAAAAACAAAACATTGACTCTAACACCATCATAGCTAGGGACTTAAATACCCCACTAGCAACCCTAGATAGACCATTGAGGCAAAAAACCAACAAGGAAATCTGGAACCTCAATTTGATGCTTGACCAAATGGACTTAATAGATACCTATAAAACACTCCACCCACCAACCACAGAATATATATTCCACTTATCACCACGTGGAATGTATTCCATGATCAACCACATCTTTGGCCATAAATCAAACATAAACAAATTTCATAAGATCAAAATACTGCCATGCACTTTCTCAGACCATAGTGGAATAAAAATAAATATTAACTCAAAACAGCTCCCCCAAACCCATGAAGACATGACACTAAGCAGCATGATGCTGAACAACTCCTGGGTCAAGAAGAAATCAAAACAGAAATTATAAGATTTCTGGAAATGAATAAAAATAAAGACACATTCTATCAAAACCAAACTGCCATGAAAACAGTACTGAGAGAGAAATTCTTTTTTTTACAAACACACATCAAGAAATTGGAAAGATCACAAGTTAACAGTCTAGTAAATCATCTAAAGGAGCTGGAAAATAGACCACCAAAACCTTAACTTCAGCCGAAGAATCCAGATGACCAAAGTAAAAGCCCAAATACAGGACATAGAAGACAAAAATATTATAGAAAAAAATCAATGAAACAAAAATCTAGTTGTTAATAAACAGGATTGATGGACCCCCCTAGCCAGAATGTCCAAGAAGAGAGAAAAAGTCCAAATAAACACACTCAGAAATACAAAAACTCAAGTCACAACGAATCCTGAAGAAATACAAAAAACTCACAGATCACTATATGGAAACAAACTCGAAATTCTAAATGTAATGGAGGACTTTCTGACATCACACAACCTCCCAAGGTTGAGACAAAAAATTGAGGAATTAAATAGACTTATAACAACCCAGGAAATCTACTATGTCATAAGTAAACTACCTACACAAAAAATACTGGAAAAGACTGCTTTCCAGAGGAGTTCTACAAAACATACAAAGAGGAGCTGATATTAATCCTATTAAAGTATTCCAAGCTATCAAAAAAGATGGAACTCTTCCCAATCAATTTATGAAGTTAACATCACACTGATACCCAAACCAGGTAAAGATCCAATAAAGAGAACTACAGGCCAATATCCCTAATGAATATAGATGCAAAAATACTCAGCAAGATTCTAGCGAATCAGATCCAATGACACATTTCAAAAATCATCATCCATGACCAAGTAGGCATCATTCTTGGGATGCAGGGCTGGTTCAATATCCACAAGACCATAAATGTAATTAAATACATCAACAGATGTAAGAATAGGAATCACATGATTAGATCATTAGAGCAGAAGAAACTTTTGATAAAATCTAACATCCCTTCTTCATAAAAACCCTTGAATACCTAGACATAGAGGAACATACCTCAAAATAGTAGGAGCCATCTACAATAAATCCACAACCATTTGATAAATGGACAAAAATAGAAAATATTTCCCTCAAAACTGGAACAAGACAAGAATGTCCACTCTCACACCTCTTGTTCAACATAGAGTTGGAAGTCCTAGCTAGAGCAATCAGACAAAAGAAGGGAATCACGGGTATCCAAATAGGAAAAGAGGAAATCAAGTTATCCCTCTTTGCTGACTATATGATTCTATACCTAAAAAAATCAAAATTCCAATAGAATCTGTCAAAAAACTTCTTGCACTGATAAAGGACTTTGGCAAAGTCTCAGGGTACAAAATCAACATGTGAAAGACAGTATACTCTTATACTAACAACAAGCAGGTAGAGAGTCAAATAAAAAGCACAATACCATTCATAATACGAACAACAACAAAAAAGTTAAATACCTCAGCATCTTCCTAATCAGAGAAGCAAAAGTCCTTCACAATGAAAAATGTAAAACATTACTCGAAGAAATGAAAGATGACATAGACAAGTGAAAAAGTATTCCATGCTCATGGATTGGAAGAATCAACATTATTAAATGTTCATCCTACTCTAGGCAATCTGCAGATTTAATGCAATACCCATTAAATTTCCAGGATCATTCTTCTCAAACCTAGAAATGACAAAACAGAAATTCATAAGGAAATACAAATGACCACAAATAGCCAAAACCATTCTCAGCAAAAGAAATACAGCAGGAGATATCACACTTTCAGACTTTAAACTTTATTATTAAGTTATAATAATCAAAACAACTTGGTATTAGTACAAGATCGGGTCTATAAACCAATGGAACACGATAGAGATTTGGAAGAAAAATCTCAATTTCTCAACCAACTCATCTTTGACAAAGCCTCCAGTAACAACCGCTGGAGAGAGGAGAACTTGTTTTATAGATTGTGCTGAGAAAAAGGGTTGCCCACATGCAGAACATTAAAATAAGACCCCTACCTATCACCATATACAAAAATCAACTCTGAATGGTCAAAGACCTAAACATAAAACCCCAAATTATAGAAACCTTAGAACATGCAGGAGAGACCCTTATGGAAATTGGAACTTGACACCAATTCCTGATCACATCTCCAAATGCCCATGCCATAAGAGATAAGATAGACTAGTGGGACCTCATCAAACTGAAAAACTTCTGCAAAGCAAAAGAAACCATCAAGAGCAGGGAAATAGCCCACAGAATAGGAAAAAAATATTTGTCAGTTGTATATCTGACAAATGCCTAATGTCTAGGTAAGGATCTCAAATATGCTGAAAAGAAATAATCAAACAGTCCTATTTTAAAGTGGGAAAATAATATGAATAGACACTTCTCTAAAGAAGACATACAAGCAGCCAACATGGGGAAAAAAAAAAATGCTTAGCCTCACTAATTATCAAAGAAATGCAAATTAAAACTACACACTGAGATACCACCTAAACTCCAGTCAAAATGTCCATCATCAATAATGTAAAAAACAACAGATGCTGGAGAGGATGAGGAGAATAGGGAACACTTCTACATTGTTGGTGTAAACTAGTGCAACCTCTGTAGAAAACAGTATGGCGATACCTAAAAGTTCTAAAAATTGACCTTCCATATGACCCAGCAATCCCCCTTCTGAGAATATACCTGGAGGAACTCAAATCACTCTATGAAAAAGA
Source organism: Carlito syrichta (assembly GCF_000164805.1). Taxonomy (NCBI): domain Eukaryota; kingdom Metazoa; phylum Chordata; class Mammalia; order Primates; family Tarsiidae; genus Carlito; species Carlito syrichta. The sequence goes on along the minus strand of NW_007231902.1, from coordinate 2,014 downwards.
TGCCTGCACATGCATGTTTATTGCAGCATTATTCACAATAGCAAAAACATAGAACCAATTGTGCTGCCCATCAAAAGTGGACTGGATAAAACAAACCATAGTACATATACACAATGGAATATTATGCAGCTACGAAGAAAAACAGAGTTATGAATTTCACAGCAACTTGGATAGACTTAAAGTCTATAATATTCAGTGATCTATCACAGAAACAAAGAATTTAGTATCACAAGTTCTCACTCATAAGTGGACCCTGAACAATTATCATAATACTGTAAAAAAGGGATTGACAGTTGTGGGAAACTGCCAGTGGAGGGAGGGGCACATTTAATCAATAAGGGTACCTAATCTCAAACCAGGGTAGTAGGGACCAAAGAGAAACCAAAACTTTACCTGTACAATGACTATTTGTATGTCTAATTCTGAATTGTAGCCCACATCCTTAAGATAAAATAAAAAAACTTGGTTGAACATTTAAAAAATTAATAAATGCTTTATGAAAGACAAAAGAAGAAAAAGCATTATGATCATGCCAACTGACACAGAAAAAGTATTTGACAAAATTCAACACCCATTAATTATATACACTCTGAGAAAACAGAGGGTATCATTCTTAACTTAATAAAGAACATCTACAAAAAACCTAGAGCTAACATCATATTTCACAGTGAGAGACAAGACGCTTTCTTCCTTAGGACCAAAACCAAAGCAAAGATGTTCACTCTTACAACTCCTTTTCATCATAATAATACAAGTCCTAGATTATACAAGAAGACAAGAGCAATAAATAAGAGGTCTATAGATAGGAAAGGAAGAAACAGGATTATTTCTTTTAGCAGATGGCATGATTGTCTAAGTAGGCCACCACATAAAAACAAGATTAAAAAACTATGCAGCAAATATGCAGGATTAAAGGTTAAGGTTCAAAAGTCAGTTGCTTTTCTATTTACTGGCAATAAACAACTGGAATTTAACATTTAAAAATATCATTTACTTTATTTAAAAAGTGAAGTTCCCTTCATTCCTTAAGTCATTTCCTTTGTGGTTTTATAGCTATAGGCATTGTTTCAAAGTCATAGTTTGAAGACACTGACTCTGCTTGCTTTCAAGTCATGTCTCTCTTTCCATCTCACTTAAAGGTGGATTATTCTATTTATGGGATAGTTAGATAGATGCATAGCCCAGAGGGGTTGATAATGCTGAAGACAAGGAAGCAAGCATTCCTATCATTGCCAACACAAGCAGACATAAAAAAAAGGAGAAATCTATAACTCCATGCTAGACTACAAATGATATATCTAGGATTTTCTGTGGGAAATATTAATCCTAGAATTTTCATGAAAACTTTTAAGAACTTGAACCTGAACCTAATATTCAGAAATGTTATTTTGTTTTTTGGTTTTTTATTTTATTTTATTTTATTTTATTTTTTTAAATAATTAATCAGTATTTTTATTATAGTTTTGTGGGGTACAGTTAAGGGTTAGGTGTACAATTACGTTTCATTCAGACACCCTGTTGATAAGAGGTGTTTTCCCAGCCCCAGACAGATATTTGCTACTGTTAATCCCCTCCCCCTCCCCCCCATAGTTTCCCAGTACCGTCAGTCATTTTCTTATAGTATTACACTGGATGTTCAAGGTCCATTATATGAGTGAGAACATGTGATATTCTGATCTTTGTTTCTGTGTGTGAGGTCACTCAGTATTATAGACTCTAGTTCCATCCAGGTTGCTGCGAAATTCATGATTTTGTTCTTTTTTATGGCTGCGTAGTATTCCATCGTGTATATGTACCACATTTTTTTAATCCAGTCCTCTTTTGATGGGCAGCATGGTTGTTTCCAGGTTCTTGTTATTGTGAACAATGCTGCGATAAACATACGTGTGCAGGTATCTTTTTTATAGAGTGATTTGTGTTCTTCAGGGTATATTCCCAGTAGGGGGATTGCAGGGTCATATGGAAGGTCAATTTTTAGAGCTTTTAGGAATCGCCACACTGCTTCCACAGAGGT
>NW_007231901.1:808263-851001 GCF_000164805.1 Carlito syrichta | reverse complement strand
TCCCATGCTTTGGGAGCTGAGGTGAGTGGATGGCCTGAGCCCGCGGGTTTGAGACCCGCCTGGCGAGACCTCGTCTCTACAATAAATCAAAAAATGAGCTGGGTGTGGCAGCGCGTGCCTGTAGTTCCGGCTACTTGGCAGCAGCTGAGGGGGAAGGATCGCCAGAGCCCAACAGGTCGAGACTGTGGTGACTGGGAGTGTGCTACTGCGCTCCAGTCTGGGCGACAGAGTGAGACTCCAATTCAAAAAAAAACAAAAAAACACTTATAACAGCAACAAAATTGGCCCATCTCTTCCTGGGCAACTTTACTATGAGGAAAATAACAAAAGCAGCACTACTCGGAATCTACTCTCCACCGCTCTAACAGGCCAGTGGCAACTTTTAAGGATCCTCTAGAAGCTGGGTAAAAATCTGTCCAGAGTCTCTTAGAGTTGAACATAACCAGTGCCTCTTCTTCATGTATTTTGGGAGTCAGGTGCTATTAAGAGTTGCAGGAAGTTAACATACCACACTGTGCTTAATTAAATCTGAACACCATTAAGAAACTACACCAAAGACAAACAAATATAAGATCAAACGAGAAAGCACATGAAGTATAACAAGAGCTATGAAATGCACTGGTGTGTACAAAAGCAGAACCCAATTTTCAAAATTAATTCCTTGACATCAGAATGTAAACAGGTGTTCACTAAAAGTACTTAAAATGCCTCATTTTAATAACTGCCTGGCACAATTTCTAGACCTATTTGACTCCACAGACATTCCAAATGCCTGCTCCATTCGACGAGAAGACAGTCAACTGCAGCTTCCATAATATCTCTTTTCACTGTTCTGCAAGAGAAACCCCAGATGGTGGCAGCTGCAGAGGCTTGAGAGGTTCAGGGGAACATGGACTATTTATAGAACTTTCTAGAGCAGCCTCAGAGGACCAAACACCGTGCCCAGCAGGGAGAACCAACACATTCTATAAACATAAGGGGACAAAGAACCACTACATGGATGGCAAGTTTTTTGCACCAAACCTCTTGCAACATGAAAATGAATGCTACTCTTCTCGTCAAGCCTGCTTGAACTCTGAGCATTCAGACCAAGCCTTATACATTCTTTCTATCCCTCTATAACACTTTTCATCAACTGTATCATGGACATTTCATATATTCACATACTTTACCAGTCATGAGCACACATGGTAAGCTTATTCTGTATATCACACTACATTAGAAGTCAACTGCCCACGTTGAAAGTTTGGCTTAATTGTTTTCAATATGTCAGCTTTCATTCCTGATTGACAGAGCTCAAAATTATTCATTCTGAGTGTTATAATGTTCGCTTCTTTTTTGCTAATAATGCAGTGTCAACTTGTTAGACAAACTACAATTTCATCACTTTTAGAATTTAGCCATCTGAGGTGCCAAATATTCTACTTTAAGTACAGTAGTTATTACTAGGTCGACCAAGAAATATCTCATCTTCCCACTAAAACATGCAAAAGAATATTCCTTGGGAAAGTCTAGAAATATACGTTGTCATTGTCTTTTTTTAAATTATGGATTTAAAAACAAATCCACTCATTTAAAATAAATTGTATGCACTTGCGCACCTCTCAGTTTCTTCTACAAATTATTTTGCATATGAAACTTAAAAGACTGTTTTCCATCTTCTGGGCAAATACCTTAATCCTGTCAACATTAATTCTTGTCTGGACAATATTAAAAAATCACATAATTTCACTCCATGTAGCTATCTATCAATCTCTATCGTCATCACCCTAATTTCCTTCTACCAGAAAAGTCTTCCTAAAATACAGCTCTGATTATGTCACATGTTCATGGAAAACCTTTGATGGCTCCCAACTGCCTCCTGAAGCAAGTACATGCTCCTTAGCCTAGCATTCAAGGTCTCATTCGTTCTAGTCCCAACTTACCTGTTTTCCCCCTCACAATTTCCCTTTTCTTTGGAAAGAAATTAGATTAGTCACAATTCCTAATACAGTCAACTACTCATGGAATTCCATCCAGGTCCAAGGACTTGTTGGACCACCTCTTCAGGATATCTCCCCAGCCAGATGTTATTTCTTCTTTCCTCAAAACACTCACTGCATTTACACCTCTCCGAGACATCTTAGCGTGTTCCACCTTGCTTATGCTCTTAGTCTTACTGCCCCATAGGCTAGAGACTAGGTCTTAGTCAGCTTCAACCTTCCTCATGCGTGCTGTTCACACCCATCTGTCAGCATGATGCCTTGCACATAGCAGACAAGAATAAATGTTGGTTCAGGAAATGGGCCCACATGAGATTGTTAAGTTCTGGAAAAAAAAAACACTACGAACCTCTATTAATCATGAAATCAGACGTGCTCTTGTTAGCTGGGACATACCAAAACCTTGGGAGAAACACCAAGTCTCAGTTCAGCAGGAGGTGTGTTATACCATAAAGGCATCATGTTTCTAAACTACTATAAAGGCATATTTGGAAAAAAAATAGAGAGAAAATGCTCCAAGGCATTAAAAAAATGAGATTTTTAAAGGAAAGATGGATGGGGAAATTCCAAAACCTTTAGAAACATAGATGCAAATTCATACACAGACATACAATACACTCTCCCACACTATACACACCCCTTGTTCATCGAGCTTGAGCAGCTGTTCTGGAACCTTGGGTGAGTTGGAAGCCTGTCGCAGGCACTGAATGCTCAGCTCTGGAATGACATATTCCAAAACTTCTTTGAGAGGTAGTCCTCGTGCGGTACCGTGCCTAGCAGTAGATGGAATAGCATCTTCTAAAATTGCTCCTCTCAGGGTTGTAAGCTGCAGAGGCGAAACATAAATAAGACACTCAGTTAATACTTACAGCTGGTCACCTACTTAAAGCCTAATTATTTGGCTGCCTTAAGGAAAAAAAGAATCAACGCTCTTTCCAAGTGGGGCAAAAAGGGCTAAAGTACTCCCTTCAAAAAAGCAACATCAATACTCAAATAGTCTATAAATGACCACATTATACAAGGAAAACAGGAATAAGCCAGGTGGGGCGAAAATGATCAGATGTGTGCCTGCGAATGAGGAGAAGCAAAGCAGATATAAAAATTAAGGCCTTCCTCCGACTCTCTGGACCCACATGGGAAGGCTCATGCCAAAGAGAAGCTGCATATGCTAGCCCTCGGCTTAACCTTCACTCTTCTTCTATCCTCCCTTTTCTTTCTCCCATTTCCCCATTTTTCTACATCTCTTTTTCTTCTAGTCTTCCTTATCTCCTTCTATTCAATTTTTCATGCTGACCATTTTTGAGGCTGAATGGTGACAGGCAGTAATATCTTTTCTTTGATCTGGAAGTATTCAAAACACACCCTGAAATATTTGCCAAATATATATTCCTGTAATTAAAATGAGCAAAATGAATAACACCTCAAAGACAGGCCATATCTAATTTTTTTTTAAAGGGAGGAGGTCTTGCTATGTTGCCCAGGCTGGAGTGCAGGCGCTATTCACTGGTACAATCATTGTGCATTATAGCCTCAAACTCCTGATTTCAAGGGATCCTCTCGCCTAAGCCTCTCAAGTGGTTGTGACTACAGGTCTGCACCAACGTGACCAGCTTCAGATCTAATTCTTTATATAAATCAGCATTTCTACCTATTTAGCTATATGTATTATGCCATTTGTGTAATGATCTCATTTTTCACTCAAAGCAAGACCACCAAGGAACTAACCTGGGTCCTCAATAAAACAAAGTTGCATGGACAAAGCTACTACACTGCTGAAGACATGAGTCAAATATTCAACCCAACGCAGGCATCCTAATTTTCTGTGTTAGGCTTTAAGGATTTTTTTTTTCCCTGAGTTGGAGTCTCACTCCGTTGCCCAGGCTGGAATGCACTGGCATGCTCATGGCCACCCCTGGGTTGACCTGCTGGGCTCCGGCGATCCTTCTGCCTCAGCCTTCCAAGTAGCCGGAACTACAGGCATGCACTAAAAACCCAGCTAAGTTTTTGATTTATTGTAGAGATGAGGTCTCCCCATGTTGCCCAGGCTGGTCTTGAACCTGCAGGCTCAGGCAATTCTCTTGCCTCAGCCTCCCAAAGTACTGGGATTACAGGCTTGAGCCACCTTGCCTGGCCTTTAAAGTTGTTTTTAAACTCAGACATAAATGATATAGTTTGTGTGTGTTCTCTCTTAGCCCCTAAATTTTCCATTTTTATCATGGTATACTTTCTTTTGTGTAAAGTAGCAATAAACCCACTGCCACTTAACATCCATGACCTGTTTCCAATTTTTTCATTTGGAATATAATACTGCAATTCCCCTTTGTATTACCTTAAATGTTATGATCGTTAACATCAAAAATATAAATTCACAGCCGGGCTCAGTGGCTCAGCCTGTAATCCTGTGCTTTGGGAGGCCGAGGTGAGTGAACTGCCTGACCCCGCGGGTTCGAGACCCGCCTGGGCAACCTGACGAGACCTCATCTCTACAATAAAAATCAAAAAAATTAGCCGGGCATGGTAGCGAGCGACTGTAGTTCCAGCTACTTGGAAGGTTGAGATGGAAGGATGGCCGGAGCCCAGCAGGTCGAGGCTGCAGTGGCCGGGAGCGGCCACTGCACTCCAGTCTGGGTGACAGAGTGAGACTCCAGTTCAAAATAAATAAATAAATAAACAAACGAACAAATATAAATCGACAGAGTGAGACTCCAGTTCAAAATAAATAAATAAATAAATAAATAAATAAATAAATAAACAAACGAACAAATATAAATCGACAGAGTGAGACTCCAGTTCTAAATAAATAAATAAATAAATAAACGAACAAATATAAATTCACTGCCCAGTTGAAAATAAACTAAAGCAGTAATACCAAAGGAGGTTTAGACTTTAGCCCAGTAACAATGCAAAGCATCCCCATTACCTCACTTGTCCTGAAAACCACCCTGTAATTGAACTGAGACCCTTCTTTTTCCTTGGGATCCTCCGCTTTCTCTCTCCGGATGCTGACAGCCACTGGGCCAAGGTTTTCGTCTATGCCAAAGTAGTTTTGGTGCTCTATAATGGAAGAGAGAGGTGGCGTCAAAAGAAAGAGAAAGGAATAAAGAGCAGGATGGGTAACTTTTGGTTCCTGTAACAAATCTCTGTGGAAATACCACATGGCTTGTACGATTTCCCTAGATGCATGTGTTGGATCAAACCTTCAAGTTTCCAGTTCAGATGTACCTTTACATCTCATTTCATCTCAGTTTCTATTAATTCCTCCTGTCACTCTGCTTTTCAGTAAGTTCACGAGCAGCAAGAAATCTTTCCGACCCAAAGTTATTTTGCAATTATGTGAATACCATCGTCAGAAACAGTGTGCTGCCACTCTTCGAAACTGTCAAAAGAGGAACATGGCTACTTCTAGAATCATTATTTAAAACAGTTACCCTCCATCTGGGAAAGCCACCTTCTCTGATTGAGAGAAGGTGCCAGAGGTTACCTAGCTAGCCACTCAGACCAGCCAGGTTCTTGGTGATCAGTAGAGTAGCAAAGATCACCCCTTCATTAAAATATCACTAAAACACCTAAAGTCTAAAGCAAAATTTAGCAACAGAAAATATACAAAGTCATTAAAAGGTGATAATGTCAAATTTAATTGACAAATGCTATAACTTGGTTCACAATATTATTGGCTAATCATTTTTTTTCACATAAACTCACTGGTCCTTAAAGGTCCTAAAACCACAGTCTCACCATGGGTGTGGACATTGGGGTCATCCTTTCCCTTTGACACAGAGTTCCCTCCAGGACATCCTTCCTGAGAGACAGTTATTCGTCTCTTACTCATATATGCAACTACTATGTGCCAGGCATTGTTTCAGCCGTGGGGCAAAGGGAGAACATTCCAAAAAACAATTCCTATTCATGAAGCATATATTCTTTGAACCCTTCCAATGACATAAAGCTCACTGCTTTATGAGAAACTCCCTCTGGGCTGCTGGACAAGGCTTCCTGTCAGTGAGCTCTGCTAGAAGTAGTCAAGAATGCTTCATTGCAAATTCTAAACTTTTTAAGTGTTTCTTCTGAAGCAATCCAAACTTAACACTACACTCAAGATGTGGCCCAACTCATATAAAATAAAGAAAGCAATTATCCAAATGTTTATTAATGCAGCCTGAAAAGTTATCTATTTTTAGCAGCCCTGTTACACCAATAATTCATGCCGAGCAGGTGGTAAATACAAACCCCCAGGTGTTATTCATTTATTTCTTGGTGAACAGCCACCAGGTCAGTTCTCCAAGGTGTATCCTCACAAAATCGGTTTTTTCCACCCCGACTCTTAACTTTTCATTAAAAAGAAACATTGTAAACAGAGCATTTATAGGCTTGAATAAAACTCAGAGGTATTCCAAAGGCTTCTGGTTATGCTAACATTTTCTGCCACAATAATCCTGGAAGGAATAAGAAATTTTGTTGAGAAAGTAGAAAACAATCAGTTTGACTAAGGAAAAAAGCACCGGCATCAACTCAGAGCAAACACTATCCAAAGCCACTTAAAACACTGGCAAGATCGTGAAACGGCAAATAATTTACTTCTTTACTGTCCGCCACCAAATGGGATTAATACTGATATGACTTCCCTTTAGAGTCAGTCCGAGCTAGAAGCAGCCAGTAAACGATTTTGGGAGATGAAAGGTGAATTACTGACATAGTACAGACCTGGGCAAGTACAAAAGAAAACAAGCCTTCTTATTTTATAAAATGGGTGATGCATCCCTTGGGAATACAGTCATGGAATGCGTAATGATCTTCCAGTCAACAACAGAGTGCACATACAATGGTCATTCCAAATGATCGTAATGAAGCTGAAGAGCCCCGATCGCCTCGTGACATCACAGCCGTTGTACCGTGAGGGTGCAAAAACCAAAAAAAAGGTTTAAAAAGCAAAAGAAAAAGATATTCAATAGAAAAAAGCTTACAGAATAAAGATATAAAGAAAATTTTTTTTGCACAGCTAAATAATGTGCTTGTACCTTAAGCTAAGTGTTATTACAAAGGACTCAAAAGCTAAAAAAACTAAAACACCGATAAAGTAAGAAAGTTATCATAAGCTAAGGGGAACTATGAATGAACAGAGAAAAAAGTTTTTATAAACTTAGTGTAGCCTAAGGGTCCAACGCTTATAAAGGCTAGAGTGGTGCACAGTATGTCTTAAGCCTTCACATTCACTCACAACACTCACTCTCCCAGAGCAGCTTCCAGTCCTGCAAACTGTATGCATGGGAAGTGCCATAGACAGACGTGCCATTTTTCGATTTTTATACAACATTTTTACTGTACCTTTTCTGTGTCTGAGTATGTTCATATCCGCAAATATCAGGTGTCACAGTCGCCTGCAGTCACGTGCTGAACAGGTCTGTCACCTAGGAGCAACAGGCCATACCATACAGCCCATACCATACAGCCTAGGTGTGTGGCAGGCTGTGTCACCTAGGTGTGCGTAAGCACACTCCATGATGTTCACAAAACAGAATCACCTAAAGACACATTTCTCAGAACGTATTCCCATCATTAAGTGATACATGACTGCAGTGTGTACTAATAAAGGCCAAGGTAATTGTCACAAACATAAACAACTCCAGAGACATTAAACATACGTAAAAAGGTCTCGACTTGAGGAGCACTGATCCAGAAGCAGTTTGTGACATTAACCAATGTCAAATAAAAAAACTCAATGAAAACACAGACTAAAATAAAAGTTAATGGTCTACTTCAGATACTAGGGACATTATCATTCTCTCAGCTGGCTTTAGTGACTATTGGACCCATGACATTATAATAGATCTTATGGACAATGCATAAATACATCTTTAAACTAAAAACTAAGTTAGTTTAGAATATACTTTTTTTTTTTGAGTCAGGGTCTCATTCTGTTGCCCAGGAATTCAGTGGCACGATCATGGCTCACTGCAGCCTCAACTTCTTGGGCCCAGGCAATCCTTCCACTCAGCTTATTTTTTTTTATTTTTTTGGAGAGACATGGTCTTACTATGTTGCCTAGCCCAGTCTCAAGCAATCCTCCCACCTCAGTCTCCCAAAGTGCTGGGATTACAGATGTGAGCCACCACGTCAAGCCTAGAATATTCTTAGTTATAGTTAGCCAACTATCCTGACAAGAATTTTTGCCTTTTCCTCAATGAGTTTTAACATAAGCCAAATGTACTGATAAAAATACTCAGAAAGTACACAAAAACACAAGTCATAAGATGAATGCTTCCTTCTTAGAAGACATTTCAATAACTTGCTTGCAAAAATACTCAAATCATTTCTATATTAGGCACTTGATGAGCCCCATAACAAGAACCAAAAGAACTTCAAATGACTTTAGGGAGTAAAGAGTAATAATAAACATCTTTTTATGGTGAGGGTGAGAGTCCCAGATTAAGTGAATCATATTGAGAATTCTTATCCCTGACAACAAAAAAAATCATAGTAAGTGTACTGCTCTCATACTCAGCAGGTCTACAGGGACAGAAAACAGACTTGTGACTGCCATGAGGCCAGAGAAGGGGTTGGTTGCAGGGGAACGTGGAGAAATGTTCGATGTGATGAAACTATTTATTGATTGTGGTAGTGGCTATACGCCATATTTGCCAAAACTTTCAGAACTGCACGCCAAAACGGGTGAATTTGACGGTATATAAAATAGACCTTTATCTGTAAAAACTGAGAGTAGGGGTGGAGGCGTCAATGCGAGAATGAGCTGGTATAGGGCCCTCCATATAGACACAAGGCATGACCATTTCATGTCACCCATGGTCTGTCAGTGAGGATATCTACTCCTGAAGTCAGCATTCTCTCACATTACTGTCTTCTCAACTACTACTTAATCCTCAACCGAGGACAAACTCCCTGTCACACTGCTGTTATGCCCAAGAATGTCATGACATCCTGTTGCCAAATCCAACTATCTTCCAGGCCTTTTACGGCCAGACCCATCTGTATGTTTGATACTGGCAGCCACTCACTCGTTGGGGCCCGTTACCCCCTCCCTTCTGTGACATCTCGTTTTAGAGTGAGCTGTAGCCCAGATCTTGACTTCCAGGTCTCCAGTGTGGCTCTTCCTTTGGCCTCCCCTTACAACATGAGTGTTTCCCAAGACTCCATCCTTCGCCCTTGTCGGTCCTTTCTGATCCTGTCTCAGTCTTCGTACTTATCTAAAAGTCTCTCTTCTTTCTGTCCCCCCATCCACTCACTCATCTTCTGCTTCAGATTCCTTAGTGGTACCAAACTTTCTCCAGGCTCCTCTCTCATAAGCACCCTAACTCCTAAAGGTCTAGAGAAGCACCCTCTGCGGTCCGTGACTCTCGCCTTGCCCTTTCGTTTGCTCCCTCAGCCCGGAGTGTTTTCCACTCTTCTTCATTCACTGTTCTGACTCGTTGTTAAGACTCAACCCAAACACCACCTCCACTGGAAACACGCTTCTCACCTCTGGAAAAGGGTGAACGCTTCAACTTCGCCATCCTAAGACTTAGCATTACAGTGCTTCATAAATCACACATGCTTAATAAATTGTTCTTGAATTACTGAGCATTTATATACTCCCTTGATATTACCCAAAAGTAACGGTTATGTCTGACCTCAACCAAGAACATCAAAACTTAAAAAAACCAAGGAGAGCTGGGCTCGGGGGCTCAGCCTGTAATCCCGCGCTTTGGGAGGCTGAGGTGAGTGGATTGCCTGAGCCCGCGGGTTCGAGACCTGCCTGGGCAAGTTGGCGAGACCTCATCTCTACAATAAATAAAAAATGAGCCGGGCGTGGTAGCACGTGCCTGTAGTTCTGGCTACTTGGAAGGCTGAGGCGGAAGGATCGCTGGAGCCCAGCAGATCGAGGCTGTGGTGGCTGGGAGCAGCTGCTGCACTCCAGTCTGGGCGACAGAGTGAGACTCTGACTCCAAAAACAAAAAAACCCCAAGGAGATAGCTCATTCCCTGCTGGGAAGTCGTCAGTTTGCAGCAGACGTTTCCTCAGAGAGAGAGGCAATACAGTTTCCTGAAATATTCACAAAACCAAGAACTTGTATATCTATTACAGCTCACATGGTCTATTAGTGTACTATGACTGCTGCAACAAATTGCCATAATCTTGCTGGCATAAATCAACCCCACTTCCTGTCACACAGCTTTGGAGGCTAGAAGTCCAAAGTCAGTTTCAATGAGCAGGCATCAAGGCACCAGAGGGACCCCAATCCCTTAGGCTGCCCTAGGGGGATAGTCTGTGTCCTTGTCTTTTCCAGCTTCTAGACCTGCATTCCTTGCATTTCTTGGCTCATGGCCCTGTCCCTATCTTCACAGCCAGCAGCCTAGCATCTTGTTTCAGTGGTCACCTTGCCTTCCTCTTCTGTAGTCAAATTTCACACTCTCTCCCTCTCTTATAAGGACACCTGTGATTGCATTTAGATCCCAGCCAGGTCTCACCTGGATAATCCAGGCTAATCTCCCCATCTCAAGACCCTTAGCCTCATCTGCAAAGTCTCTTTTGGCATATAAGGCAACATCCAGGGATTCCAGGGATTAGGACGTAACTACCTTCGAAGGCCATTATTGAACTTACCATACATACATTTCCATTCATTTACTCAAATACTGAACAGAGGATGACTCCACTGTGTGTCAGAAACTGATAAATACTGAGGATACAAAACACAGCCTGCTTCAAAATGATTTGGTGCTGTGGGGGATAATAATACAGAAAACAGACAAAAATTACCCCTTCTAGATTCTGTGATAAAAGCGTGAATATAATAAAAGCACCAAAAATATCCAGTACAGAACCATGAATCCAGAAGAAAAGTGCAGCTTTTGTAGTCAAAGCAAATGTCACAAAGCCCATTCACTCTACTTTAACACAGAAATATATGTATGTAGTTTTTAAAAGCCAAACTATTCTTCCTGGCTTAAAAAATACAGCAATCTCTTGTTTCCATTCTTCTTTACTCTTTTCTATTTGAATCAGGGTGTTACTTTGTCACCCAGGATGGACTGCAATGGAAACCTCAAGGCTCACTGCAGCCTCGACCTCCGGGGCTCAGATGACCTTCCCACCTTATCCTCTCAAGTAGCTGAGATTACAGTTGAGTACCAGCCCGCCCAGCTTACTGATTTTCTGTAGAGACAAGGTTTTGCTATGTTGCCCAGGCTGGTCTCAAACTCCTGGGCTCAAGCAGTCCTCCGCTTCAATCTCCCAAATTGCTGGGACTACAGTCCTGAGCCACCTCCCTGGCCATTTTACTCTTAATTATGTTCCCACAAAACAATTCTTTGAGCTATTTTGCATATCAAATATTTTAACCTATGACCATAATATGTCCCCTCCATTTATTTTGGATTTTAATTGCTCTTGGAAATGTGTTGTAGCTTTCTGGAGTAGACATTGATCTTTCTTCAGATTTAGTCTTAGGTTCTTGATGTTTTATAACATAGATGGCATATTTTTTCAACATTTCTAGTTGTAAGCTTTTAGGATTAGACAACTCAGTGTGTATATTTTGAAATTACATTTTCTTTAACTACAGATTTAGAGAGCTGACCCTTCAATCATTGTAAAGTGTCTCCTCATCTATAATAGCTACCTTAGAGTCTACTTTGCACAGGCATACCTCATTTTTACTGTGCTTCGTTATTTTGTGTGCCTCGCAAATACGGTGTTTTTTACAAATTGAAGGTTTGTGGCAACCATGTATCCACTAAGTCTATCAATGCCAATTTTTTTTCAAAAGCACATGCTCACTTTGTGTCTCTCTGTCACATTTTGGTAACTCTCACATTGTCTGTTAAAATTTATGACTAGTGATCTTTGATGTTACTATTGTAATTGTTTTGGGATGCCACACACCATGCCCATATAAGATGGCAAACTTAATGAACGTTGATGTTCTGACTTCTCCCTCCACCAGCCTTTCCCCATTTCTCTCTCTCCCTCTTTGGGCTTCCCTCTTCCCTGAAGCACAGTATCAAAATTAAGCCAATGAATAACCCTAAAATGATCTCTAAGTATTCAAGTGAAAGGAAAAACCACATGTCTCTCACATTAAATGAAAAGCTAGAAATGACTGAGCTTAGTGAGGAAGGCATGTTGAAAGCTGAGACTGACAGAAATCTAGGCCGCTTGTGCCCAACAGCCAAGCTGTAAATGCAAAGGAAAAGTTCTTGCAGGAAGTTAAGTGTGCTACTCCAGTGAACACACAAATTATGATGAACGTGAAACAGCCTTTTTTGCCAATGTAGAGAAGGTTCACATGGTCTGGACAAAAGATAAAGCCAGTCACGATACTTTCTCAAGCCAAAGCCTAATCCAAAGCAAGGTCCTCACTCTCTTCAATTGTATAAAAGACAGAGAAGGCCAGGAGGCTGCAGGAGAAAAGTACGAAGGTAGCAGAAGTTGGTTCATGAAGTTTAATGAAAAAAGTCATCTCCAGAACATAAAAGTTATGATGAAGCACCAAGTGCTGATGGAGAAGTCACTGTAAGTCATCCCGATTTAGCTAAGACAAGTGATGAAGACAGCTACAATAAACAACAGATTTTCAATGCAGATTAAATAGTCTTCTACTGGGAAGAGATGAGAAGTCAATGCCTGGCTTCAAAGGACAGACTGAAACTCTCTTGTTAGTGGTTAATGCAGGTGACTCTAAGTTGAGCCAAAATTCACTGACCATTCCCCAAATCCTAGAGTCCTTAAGAACGATGCTAAATCTACTCCGCCTGTGCTCTACCAATGGCTCAACAAGGTCTGGAGGACAGCACATCTATTTACAGCAAGGTTAATTAAAAGCCCGCTATTGAGAACTACTACTCAGAAAAAAGATTCCTTTCAAAATATTACTGCTTATTGACAAAATACCTGGTCACTCAACAGCTCTGATAAAGTTGAATTAGGAAATTATTGTTTTCATGCCTGCTAACACAACATGCATTCTGTAGCCTATGGATCAAGGAGTAATTCTGATGTTGAGTCTTATTTGAGAAATACATTTTGCAAGGCTACAGCTGCCATAGATAGTGATTGCTCTTGTAGACGTGGGTAAACTGAAAACCTTCTGGAAAGGACTCATCATTCTAGATGCCACTAAGAACATTTGTGATTCACAGGAGGAGGTCAAAATATCAACCTTAACAGGAGTTTGGAGGAAGTTGACTCTAACCCTCATGGATGACTTTGAAGGAAGGGTTCAAGACTTCAGTGGAGGGAGTCGCAGCAGATGTGGTGGACACAGCCAGAGAATTAGAAGTGGAGCCTGAAGACCTGACTGGACTGCCGCCGTCTCATGATCAAACTTGAACAAATGAGGGAGTGGTGGCTTACAGATGAGGAATGAGAGTGGTTTCCTGAGACGGAATCGACTCCTGGTGAAGATGTTGGGAACACTGTTGAAATGCTAATAAAAGTCTTAGACTGTCATATAAACGTGGTTGGCAAAGCAACGGCAGAGTTTGAGAGGGCTGACTCCAATTCTGGAAAACCTTCTGTTGTGGGTTGAACGTATCAAGCAGTATCACAGACTACAGAGAAACCTGCCCTGAAAGGGAAGAGTTCATCAATGCACCAAACATCATGGTTGTCCAATAAGAAGAAATTTTCCCAGCCACCCCAGCCTTCAGCAACCACCACCCAGATCAGTCAGCAGCCATCAACACAGAGACGAGACCTTCCCCAGCAAGAAGACTGCGACTCACTGCAGGCTCAGATGTTAGCATTCTGTAGCAATAGTCTTTCAAAATTAAGATCTGTATATTTTTTTTAGACATAATGCTATTGCACACTTAACAGACTACAATAGAGCATAAACATGCTTTTGATGTACTGGGAAACCAAAAAACGTGATGTGCTTTATTACAATATGACCTCACGGCACTTGTCTGGAACTGAACCCACGGTATCAAGGTATGCCTGTATGAGACTGCCTAGGCAGGTCTCAGGTGAGCCTTTCTCTTGAGCCACTGAGTGTTCCAGGGAAGGCTCTTCCAAGTCTCCTGTCCACAGGTATTTAACTCAAATAAGAGAACAGAGCCAGGCACCTCACTCTATTAATTTTATTAAACCTCATGTTTGCTTAAGTGTCCTAGCCTTGCCCTTTGCCAGGCCTGTTGTTCAATCTTCTCCAGGATAAATCTTCAGTTTTCCACCTGGGTGGGGGACAAGTAACAAACTGGCTACAAGGGCAGGAGAGGGAATCTGGTCTTTTAAAAGCATGTGAACAGTCCTGTTTTCACTCTTTTCCAGTTCGTTTTCCCTTTCCCAATGGTGCCTGGCTCTGACATGGACTGACGGCTTTTAAAAAATTTTTTTTGAGTTGGAGTCCCACTCTGTCACCCAGACTGGAGTGCGGCCGCTCCCGGCCACTGCAGTCTCGACCTGCTGGGCTCCGGCGATCCTTCGGCCTCAGCCTTCCGAGTAGCTGGAACTACAGGCGCGCGCTACCACGCCCGGCTCATTCTTTGATTTGTATTGTGGAGATGAGGTCTCACCAAGTTGCCCAGGGGGGTCTCGAACCCGCGGGCTCAGGCAATTCACTCACCTCGGCCTCCCAAAGCGCGGGATGACAGGCTGAGCCACCGAGCCCAGCCCTGACTGCTTCTTGACAGCCTCTCCCCACTCCTCACCACTGACTTGGCAGGAGCGTTATAGTTGAAAGCAGGCATATTAATGGCAAAAAAACGAAATCAAAACAAAAAAGGAGTGCACATAAAATGAACAGCATTACGTATCATTTTGATTTGGAGTCCAACAGTCCTACACAGTTTAAGAGTTGGCCTGAAGGTCACTCCCACTTTTAATCTCAAAAGGCTAATCTATAATTGCCTAGAGAGGTTAAATAGTTTTAACACGGTAACCTGAAGTCTGGGAGGGCTTGTGGGTGATGTTTACCTACTCCAAAGAAGTCCCCGGAGGTTCATCAGGAAAAGACTTTGGTTTATCAAAACTTATGGGAGGCACCAATGGCAACAGGTCAGTGAAGAATCCTCATCTCGGGAAAGTAGAGCAAGACGTTTTATAACCAAAGCAACCAAGCTAATCATTCAAAAGCCTATACAGTGTGTACCATCACACTGATTAAGCATGATACTACACTGTTTTCAGCTGTGTCTGATCACCCGCACCCCATGACTCACTACTGGGAATTTGTATACCCTTCAGAGACCAGCCTTGGGCCAGAGCCCACAGGAAGAAACCTGGTATGGGGGGAAACAGTCGATGTCCAGACAATGCCTCACGATTATATTCATGGGATAGTCTTTTTAAGCAAGCAGTGACACACATGGTACTTCACTGAATAATTTATATCAGAAATGATACTTTAAGAAAATGTTTGCGAACCCAAATTTTGTGTATTACCCTTTTTAGCTAAGATGGCAAGAAAACTAGTTTAAAAACGTTTTCCCTTCACGACTACCTTTCCAACCCATGCCCCTCACCCATTTTCAGTTGTTCATTTTCCCTTAAGCAGGCACGCATTTTTTGAATGCTAGTGGAGAGAGAAAGTTCCCGCTCTTTACAGGCATCACACAGCTTTGACATCTCCCTAGCTGTCTTCTAAGGGACTTCACCAACTCTTGGTTTCACCGACGAATGCAGGTGACTACCTGTATTCTAAAGAAATCAAAATCGTCTGCGGAATCATGTAACAAGCTGTCGAGCTTTCATACATGCCATGAAGACATGAACAGAGCCTGTGTCTCCTCCGTAGCTTCCAGGAGGCAAAGGAGTGAACTCTTTCAAATGATAGTCTGCACCCCCCTTTCGGGAAAGAGCCCCTTGTTAATCTCCATTGCAAGAGGCCCTTTCTTCTTGGGCAGAGAGTAATGAGCACGCCTTCCTCAGCGGTGTATGCATTCAGACCCTCACCCACTCCAAGCCGCCCTTATTCCAAGCAGACGATTTCCATAAAATTGCTTCAAGGGTGAATCAAATGAAATCATTCCTTGGCAGAATGGAAGCTATGAACGACTGTTGAGAAGCTGAATGAAAATCCACACATCATGCAAATCCAACAGGACAGGATAAAAAAAATCGGTTAACAAGATTGCAGGGTAGGAAATGGAAATGAGATGCAGTACATCTCCGTGGTGCACTGTGGCTGTTCAGGTTGAAAAAAAAAACAAATTCAGAAGAGGAAGAAAATGGGGGTTGGGGGGTACAATGGACTCTAGCCCAAAGGCAGTTTCTAGATGCTGTGATATCTTGGAAGCGAGATTTATTTGGTAACTCCCCAATGAGTTGGGCAGGTAAGAACCACGACTCCACGTGGCCTCCTGAGGTCAGGTATGTCAAAGAATCACTCACAGCTTTGCCTTACAGGATTTCTCGGTCACCATACCATGTATAAGTACACTGAGGCCACAAGCAACGGTGCACCCATGTCCTCTATCCTTTACTTTGTCAATATGCACAACAGAAGCTCACTTGCTGTCTTGCCATAATAAACAATTTAAAAGTTCTGTGCCCCCTAGTCGGGCATGGTAGCGCATGCCTACAGTTCTTGCTACTTGGAAGGCTGAGGCGGAAGGATGGCCGGAGCCTAGCAGGTCGAGGCTGCGGTGTCCAGGAGCGTGCCACTGCACTCCAGTTTGGGCAACAGAGTGATTACTCCAACTAAAAAAAACGAAAAATAAAAAAGTTCTGTGTCCCTTCAACAGCTAGTTGATGATTTAACTGACTGCTCTCTGCGATCTGGGCTATATCCCTGGCTGCAGTTGGCAGCTCTCTAAATTCCTTCCTAGGATATGTACCTTCTTTCACCTTTCCCTCCAGACATTTATGCGTCTACCTCCAAAATAACCTGCCCCGTTCTCTAAAAGTTTAGGTGTCATAAAGAAAAACTGAAAATGAGACAATAAGTGGATGAATAAATAACGGGACCTACTTTTGTAGACATCAACATGAAGAGTCATTCGATAACCTCAAGACACTTCAAATACCTTGTTAATGATTCATGAATTAAATGACATGAGGGATTTGTTTCCCTGTAAATTTTTGCTCCTTTGAGCCAAATTTAACCAAAATATTAGCTAAGCTTGAAAAACCCGAGGCATTACACTGAAGATAATAATATTAAATATTTTTACATAAACTAACTCACTTCATCCTTTCTACCTATGCGGAGGCACAACTACCATTCTCATTTTTTTTTTTTTTTTTGAGTTGGAGTCTCACTCTGTCACCCAGACTGGAGTGCAGTGGCACGCTCCTGCCCACCACACCCTTGACCTGCTGGGCTCTGGCGATCCTTCCGCCTCAGCCTTCCAAGTAGCTGGAACTACAGGTGTGCACTACCACGCCCAGCTAGTTTTTGATTTGCTGTAGAGATGAGGGCTCGTCAAGTTGCCCAGGTGGGTCTTGAACCCACAGGCTCAGGCAATCCACTCGCCTTGGCCTCTCAAAGTGCTGGGATTATAGGTTGAGCCTCATTTTACGGATAATACTGAAGCTGAGCAGTTAAGTGACTTGCTCAAGGTCATATTCTGGTGTGACAGAGTTAGGATGCAAACCCAGGCAGTCGTCTCTAGTCTCTAGAGCTCTCATGAAAACAATTGGAGGTGACAAAATTCAAGCAAAGGTTTAAATGATAAGAATCATCAATACAGACACAACTTAAAGATAATTCTTACCATTTACAATCTTTGCAGCATAGAGCTGGGATGTGAACTGAGGTGTGTGTTTCATGCTACCTTGCCTGCCATCTCAGACCTCTGTTTCCCAAGAGCTGACCTCCAACTATAATTAAGGAAACCCAGAATAAAATGGTAAAGGTAAATACTGAAGAAGAGAGGCAGGTATCCCAAGGTTTCCTTAAATAATCTGTAAATTTTAGTATTATTTGCTCAAAGGAGGCAGAAAACACGAGGAAAGTATGAACGGCCTTGCCATATCAAGGGAGAGAGGAGGCGGCCACTGGTCAGGGGCCAGTTGACCAGTCTTTATTTCATTTTAGTAGGACAAGCAGTGAAAGAAACTTTGGATCAGCACAAATTCTAAGACACGATTTATCAAGCTTCTAGGTTCTCTAAGCCCCTATCCCTATGTCCCCAAAACCTTTATTTCCAACTTACTGTACCAGTAGCAAAATGCCAAGTATCCCAGTTAACTGCCACGTGAATCAAACTGTAGAGAAATATTCACGTCTTCATTCCTCTTACCAAGAGCATAATAGAGCATTAGGTCTTCTCCCTCATAACTGACCGACAGCCCTAGGGGCCAAGGGTCAACACGGTGATACAGCCTGCAGTCTTGCGAGGGCCTATCATAGCACCCCTACCACAGAGAAAGGCCAAGCGTTTCCCACATCCAGCCATGGGGGCCGGCGCGACCATAACCCATGGGGCTGAGTCTCAGGTGCAGCCAGGCAAGGCCTTCCTACTAAGAGCCCCCTGGGACTCAAGGGGACCTCTGTTGGGAGGGCAGTACTGGCTGGGGAGAGAGGTTAAGAACTGTGCTGCTTATGCCTCTGAGGGAGGAATTTGTAGCTTAGAATAGTTCTCCTAGCCAGGCTTGGTGGCTCAGCCTGTAATCCCGCGCTTTGGGAGGCTGAGGTGAGTGGATTGCCTGAGCCCGCGGGTTCAAGACCCGCCTGGGCAGCGAGACCTCATTTCCACAATAAATCAAAAAATCAGCCAGGCGTGGTAGCGCGCGCCTGTAGTTCCGGCTACTCGGAAGGCTGAGGCGGAAGGATCGCCGGAGCCCAGTGGGTCGAGGCTGTGGTGGCCGGGAGCGGCCACTGCACTCCAGTCTGGGCGACAGAGTGGGACTCCAACTCAAAAAAAAAAAAAGAATAGTACTCTTGTTAGACAGCACTCTGTTCACGTATGAACGGAATAGTGTCCAATTCCCTATTAACTTTCATCAATGACAACAAAACCAGAAGAAAAAAGTAAGCCACCAGGCATGAAATTCAAAGCAAATGCAGCCACGCATCGCTCAGGCGGAGGCTCATTTGAGATGTAAAGGTATACTCCCGCCTATGTGAATGTGTTTGCAAGGGGGTGGCAGACTTCGACACCTTTCCCCAGGCCACCTCACCGTATGGTTCTACCTCTTTCTCTCGGCGTCTTGTAGCCACTGCAATAAAGTACCCCCCTTTAAAGGTTATACCAATCTTGCAGACAATCATTTCTTTTGAGAGAGAAATTCTTACACATTTATTTAAGAGGTCCCGAAGGGCCAGGAGGCATGCTACTGACAGGTACCGCTCTAAGCCCTTTACAAGTGAGGGATTTGTATTATTAGCCCATTCACAAATGAATAAGGCTCAACTAGTTCAAGGACTTCCGCCAAGCGGAGTTGGGATGTGAACCCAGGTGTGCATTCCACCTTAAGTGATGCCACCTAGCCCACAATTCACAGACCTCTGTTCATCAAGAGTTGACCTCCAGCTATAATGAAAATGAGTGCACACATTTGCCTAATGACAAAAAGATAATTCCCCAGGTCCACAAAATGGTCAGCTGGTTTCAAGAGAGGTAAGAGGGCTATTATACAAATTCTAGAAGAGTCTTTTCTGTTTATCAAGTTCATGTAGAAGGATTTACACACAGGATGTTATCCTTCAGTTACAATACTACTAATGACAAAGGTTAGCATTGGAAAAAAGGATGAGTTTACAGAAAACTGGGTAAGAGAGTAGTTATTAGAAATAGCGAAGCTGGCTATTTATGGGAATGCTACAGTAGTTTGATAAAGTGACATAAACCTGTAAGTCTGTTATTTTTAAGAACTGTTTATAAATTCTTCTTTCTCGTTATAAAGAAATAAATTCCAAATATATCACGAGCATTTATAACTTGCATTTTATACAAATTTTAACTTTTTATTTTAAACTTGTCTTAGATTTACAGAAAAGTTGCAAAGACAGTAAAGAGTCCCCTTATACCCTTCACTCGGTTTCCCAGCTGTCAACATCTTATGTTATTTTGGTACATTTGTTATAATTAATGAACCAATATTGATATGCTATTAACTAATGTTCATATTTTATTCAAATGCCCTTAGTTTTTAATCTAACATCTTTCCTTAGTTCCGGAATACCACGAGACACTTAGTTGTCATGTCTCCTCAGGCTCCTCTAGTCTATTTTCTCTGGCTTTCCTTGCTTGTGTTACTCTGGATAGTTTTGAGTACTGGTAGGAATTTTGCAGAATGCCCCTCCTTTGGGATCCGATGAGTATTTTTTTCCTGATCAGACTGGGGTTATGGGTTTGGGGAGGACAACGAAAGAAGCGCCACTCACATCCAGGGTACAAACCACCCATAGGACTCACTTGGCCAGTGCTGATGCTGCCCTGACCACCTGGCTGAGGCAGCGTTGGCCCGGCTTCTCCATCGCAACGTGACCTGCCTCCTCCTTCCATGCACTGTGGTGTGCAAGTGAGTCACTAGGCACCGCTCGTGTTCCCGTCGGGAGCGGGGGAAGACGAGGACTTCAACTTTCATCATGATAAATTACTTTTAAGATTCCTCCATCAAAATGAACAACCATTTAATGTGCTTGATGAGTTTTCTGTAGATGGGTAGCAGCTAAAAGAGGGTAGGAGATATATGTTCCCTATCACTGTGCTTCTATCAAGCTGATGGGTTTTTCTCTCAAGCAGAGCAAACGGAGTCATTAACTCATCTGCCCAGATCATGGTTGGCAAATACCTGGTGTCTCCCCACCCCCGCACCCATGGCAGATGACGATAATTGATAATGGCTCCTAAAACGCAGATGCAGTCCTATACATAATGACATGGAAGGATGATCACCAAAAGCAAGTTCCACAGTAATAGCAAGAGTCGTCCATTTACATAAATTTACTTGCATCAGAAAAAGCCTACGAGGATAAAAACGGAATTGTTAATGGTAGCTATCTCTGATGGATTTCAGGAGACTCTATTTTCTGCTTCTTTACATTTTCCTATAATCATATGACATTTATATACCACCTAAAAATTCTAAAAGAAACAAAAGGTATACACTCTCAGTCTGACCAAGTATTCTCCCCCTGCATTCAGAGGAACACACACGATTGTACCAGTGAAACAGTTCTTGTAAAACAAGGTTCCACAGGCTCCATTATTTTGTCACTTTTCACCTCACTCCTGAATCACCAAGGAGGCCCACTTCATCCTTCCCTCTGGTTTAACTTCTCTTTACCTGAAATCACTCACTGTGCCTCCTAGCACGATGCTGGCCTGCGTGACAGGAAGTGCAGCCCCAAACAGTTCTAGGACTCCTGAGCAATCTGCAAGGTGCACAATTTCCTAAAAGTGAAAGATTTTGTCGCCAAGCGGGAACCCACAGCCCCAGCACAAAGCATCTGCTCGTCCTGCAGTGCTGCTCTGGCTGGACACGTACAAGGACAGCCCCGTGGCTGGGCGGCCGGGCCCAGTGCCAAGCAGGTCCAGGGGAAGGCGAAGCCCACAGTGTGGCCTCAAGAGACGTTGGACTGGCTGAGGCTCACGTGGCCAGTCGCGGTCAAGTGCAAGCCTCCCTCTCTAAGGAGTCCTTCGTCCTGGTCTGCTCACAAATGTAAAGCCCCAAGAAAAGGGGAACGGCACTTTCGAGACAGTTCCATCAGAGAAGCAGCCAGTGGGGCACACTGCACCGGTGTTTCTTCCTGACCACTGCTGGCAACAGGAAGAAAGGTGCTTGAGCATTTGCTATGCTTGTGCCATCCTCATTGTTTTTTTAAAAAAACTGTTTCGCTGAAGGTTACAGATGGATTTGCCTGAGCAAGTGAGGCTGTTGTGCAGTTTACTGTGGTAAGCCACTCCCGGCAGAAAGCCTTCTAGAAAGTTATTCAGTGACTGTATACCGCTAGAACACACCTTGGCATCAAGAGCAGCCATCTCTCACTCTGTCTACCCAATGAGAGTAAACCGCTTTATTAACGTTCTGTACTTGCAACCAGGGGACCACAAACTGGTACCATCCATGGCCTGTCAGGAACCAGGCCACACAGCAGAAGGTCAGTGGTGGGTGAGTGGAGCTCTGCCTTCTGTCAGACCAGCAGGGGTATTAG
The DNA here is from genome assembly GCF_000164805.1 of Carlito syrichta. NCBI lineage: Eukaryota > Metazoa > Chordata > Mammalia > Primates > Tarsiidae > Carlito > Carlito syrichta. Next base: position 828,981 of record NW_007231901.1, on the reverse strand, counting down.
ATTCTCACAGGAGCACGAACTCTAGTATGAACTGCACATGCAAGGGATCTAGTTTTTGTGCACCTTATGAGAATCTAATGACTGATGGTCACCCCACTCCCGCCATCCCATCTGTGGAGAAACCGTCTTCCGTGAAACCAGTCCCTGATGCCAAAAAGGTTGGAGATTGCTGCTCTAAACATGGGCCAGTGACTGGGAGCCAGCTAGTACTTTTGAAAATGAAGTTCCACACAGAACCCTGAAGCACAGGGCAAAATAAAAAGTGCTCTGGAAGTATTAAAAGATCCCTGAAAGTCAGTTTTCAAAGAAAGAACTCTGAGAGAAAGTAAAAGAGGAAAAGGGAAAAGAAATAAGCTAGCTGCAAAAACACCATATCTGTGCCAGTCTGTCCAAGGCCTCTGTTAGTAAACAATGATGTTCCCCTCACTTGTGACGTCTGCAAACAACAGGGCTCTGCACAGCTATGTCCCGTGGTGGAAGCCGGGCAGGGGCTGCTGCCGGAATCCCCTCTCACACCTGGGCAGGCCTCTGTCTCACTGCAGAAATCTGGGCTGTTGCCTCGGCCCTGGTCCTTAATGGCTCTAGGATGAGACCAGCAGGAGCAGCAGCTGCTGTAGCCAATTTTACTTTCAAGTCACACTGGCCACAGGGAAAGAGCTAAATATAGGAGGACGCAGGGCATGGATCACAGCTACACTGGAGGGGTGGGCCTTCTTCTCTCACCGGGGGGCCGCTCCTTCCTTGGCCCCTGAGCCCGTCTGCTGGCACAAAAGCACCTTCCACAGCACAGAGTCGCCCAACACTGAAGACAAAGCGACCTCAGGATTGCTGCCCTACCCTGCTTCCTCATTTGGCGGGCTTTGCAGAGCACAGCAGTACGTCAGCATAATGACGTTTTGGTCAATGAAGGACTATATACAATGGAGGTCCCATAAGATTATAACGGAGCATGTACAGACATTGGATACATGGCACTTGACATTGGCATTGCAACTGAACACAGGGGAGATGACTGATATTCCGTAATGGTGCTGGGACATTTGGTTTTCCATGTGAAAAATAACTATACCATCTAGATTTGTGTGAGTACACTCTAACATCCACACAATGACAAAACTGCCTAATGACATCTTTTTTAGACCGTCCCGTCATTAAGTAATGCCTGGCCTTAGTCTAGAAGTCAGGTTTCTGGCTAGTTCACAGATCCACAACAAAGCTCAGGACCAGTGAGCCCAACACCCTGCACTTCCAAACAATACGTCTGCATCCACCCACGATTCACTCACAGGGCATCTACACTCAGATTCTTTTTTGGAGCTTATTTATTTTTTATTTCACACTCAAACCTACGAGGTCTGATTAGGTTATTTCCAATGGCCTCAAAAATCGTAAGTAGCCAATAAAAAAAGGTAGAGGAAATACATCGCTTGCAGAGGAGTCTTTAGAACTATCAAGAAGTGACAGATAAAAATTCAAGAGAAAAACTACAAGAAGCAGTCAAGAAAACTAACAGAATCTAGCAACCTGAAATTGTCTTGCAAAACAGACCCTGGGGACATAATGAATCAAACGATAGTGACCTTGGGTGCAGAAAACATCAGCTTTCCATTCCATATACACTTAAGATGTGCAATAGAGTATGAATAAGATGCTGGCACTAAGTCCTGGCAAAAATATGAACATATAGTTAATTTTTACGTTCTGCTATTTTACAGGATGAATCACAAACTATTTACAAAACTCAGCTAGCCAGAAGGACTAATTACTTGAGGATTTTAGGGCACAATAAAACTAAGAGACTTTATTTTATTGCTGGCATTGACAGCCATGGCTTAATCAATAAAAACAACCTTAATTAGGAAGCCTATTTCTCCAAGGTCTCCCTATCCAAAAAATAACTAACTTCTATCCAGAGATCATCCTTGAGCAGGATTCTATAATATGCTGCCCCTGTATGAACATAGTTTCAAGAATCATGAGTTATTTTCGCAGCACAGACTAAAAAGCAGGTCCAAGATCCTCTGATGTTACTGACTGGAAGGAAATCGCTCATGGTGGTGATACTGATGTACATCTGAAGACAGAATTGAGAAGGGACATGGGGAGAGAAGGAGACACAACAGGGAGCCAAGATTTGTTGGCAAAAATATTTCAGCCCCATTATGTCATCACTATGAGGACAGGGAGGCAACTCACACTAAGTGACCAGTTGCAGTGCAAAGCTCTGCTTATTTGGCTTCATTGTATCAGAATCATTTTGCTTATTTATATGTTGCCATAACACGATTATGGAAGACTGGTTAAATCTGGATTGATACAAAAACAGGAAGGGAAAGAATTATTAATTTAATGATCACAACTTATCTGGCAAATAAATTATTTTAAGCCTATAGTCTGTGGGAAAAAGTAATAGAAAGGCTTCATAGTGGTTAGAATTTACAAGGGACTTAAGTGAACAGAATGATCTCCTAAGGTCAAAGTTACCCCTGGACCTACTTTTAAAAAAATAGTCAAAAATTACATGTAAATATTCTAAAGACAGAAAACAACACTGAAGAAACTAAGAGTAAATCAACTCGCAGTTATCTGCACGGGTGGCGGACTAGTTTATTCACTGAGGTCAAAAAGAGGAGTCAGGTGGGCCCACCTCGGCCTCCACAGGTGATCCATGAGGTTGTTAGAGGCAGCAGAAGGAGAAGTGGCAGATGAAACTGGAGACAGAAAAATATAGCTCTGAAAAGAAAGTGTTACTATAAAAAGGAGCAAGACCAGGCATGGTGGCTCACACCTGTAATCCCAGAAATTTGGGGGGCTAAGGCTTGAGGCCAGGAATTCGAGACTAGCCTGGGCAACATACTGAGACCCTCTCTCTAAAAAAAAAAAATTAGCTGGGCCTGGACCTGGTGGCACTCCCAGCTACTCAGGAGGCCGAAGTAGGAGGATTACTTGAGCCCAAGAACCCAAAGTTACAGTGAGCTATGATCGTGCCACTGTACTCTAGCCTAGGTGACAGCAAGACCTTAAAAAAAAAAGAGAGATAAACAAGGGGCAAAGGTGGCTAGTTGTACCCAATAAGAAGGCACTGAGAAACACCTGTGTGTTTCACTGGGTATGAGCTACTGACACATAGTGGAACCTGTTTCCTGTAGGTCTCTAAAACAGAGCAGATTCTCCTGTTCCTGAGATAATTAAAGACACACAGAGAGAGAGAGACAAGAGAGAGAAAGAAAGAGATAGCAAGACAGAGAGAGAGAATGTCCATACTGTGGATTACCAATCAACAAAGGCAGGGAATTGAGGATTTCTAAAGAAGAGATAGCTACGGAGGGACCATGATGGAGAACAAGGTCAAGTCCAGTGGACCATGACCCTGAAAACGGAGGAAGGTGCTCCAACACAAAGCAAAACGCTGTGACTGGTCCCAAGTCATACCCACATGCGTGCTTCCTTACCTTTCCCATAGAAGAATTTACGGTAATAGTAGGCCCCAAGGTCAATATGCTCTATGATGTAGCGTTTCACTTTCTCCCGGTGAATGGGCTGGTTTTCTCTGGGCACTTCCAAGACCGACACGCCTGCATTTGTGCAGTGAGAACTGAGCGACGACTCGAAAGAACAGCTTTCCCCAGCACTGAAGGAGGACGAGCTGGCCCGAGAAAGCGCAATCCGCCTGTCCCCTTCCCCTCCAGTCTCATTTCTAAAGTAAGGACAACTAAGAACAAGGTCGTTGCTTTTCCCGTCACCCTCATCAGCATCCAGGTTCTCTTTGGAGTTGAGGTCCTCTTTGCTTCCCAAAGGGGACTCACAGCTACCCGTCTGGCCTGTGGGCATCTGGGTCTGGGACGCTGCAGAAGCCCCAGTGGTTATGTTTTTTCTCTTCCCCACATTAGCCCTGGTGGCCATGGCCTCATTAATATTAAACAAAATGCTCTGGACATCATAATGTGCAAAACATCGCTGACAATTCCAAGGGCGAATGCCCCTCTCGAGACGGCTCTCCTCCAGGTCAGAGGTGAACTTGAAAGTTTCGTGCTCACTCTTAACAGTTCGAAGCTTTCGGAAGAGGGATGTTTCCACGGACTCGGATTTTAACCTTCGTTTGAAAGGCTTGTCCCTGTCTCTCCCCATCAGGAGGGCGCTGTCCATGTAGTCTAATTCTGACATGCGGACAAATTCTCCCCTAGAAATCTGTGCTGCTGCATGAAGGCTGGGAGAGATGGCAGGGTCACAGGGAAAAAACTCAGGGAACCCAAAAGGGATCACCGCTTTGTGGTCGTAATTCTCTACACGGTACCCTCTAAGCATAGCAAAAAAGTTCTCACCAGATAAGCCCTGCCTGTCGATGGACGAAGTGCTTCCGTACTCCCGGTGCAGGGCGGCCCCGGTGTTGGGGTTGACTGCGTTTTGGTCTAAGACATCTTCGGCATCAATGTCACTGATGGTGACATCACTATTGCTTCTCTGTCGGATGGGGTGAAGTCCTCTCTGAGGGGAATGAACAAAGATGTCTCCGATTGTATACTTCGCCTCCACAAAATCTAGATCAAGCTGTTCCTCTTGCTGACCTTCGCCCTGGTCATTCTGCCCGTTCTGCATGAGAGAGGTGACACTTTCGTAACTGGCCTGAGACCGGCTTTCCCAGAGCGCCTTGCAGGACAGCTCTTTGGAGCAATCCTTTTTGGGAGGCCATTCAGATACCCTTGCTCTCACGCCCATTTTGGGCACAGCCGGGGTACCATTAGCTGGACCGCCACCACCGCTCTCATTGGAATTGGAGGCATTTAAAGAAGTCGCAGGTCCCATGTTGCCATTCATGGCTTTAAATTTTCTAGCAAAATAGTCATCAGACTGCATGATTCTGGGAGGATCCTTGAACTTTGAAGACGTTCTGCCAAGCTTGTGCTTCTCTTCTTGTGACTGCCTTGGGTCGCTCATGTCTACTGAGGCAAGACGCTCCACGCCTCGCCAAGAAGACTGATGTAAATCTAATTACATTGTTATTTGCAATGCTATAATAAAAGCTGATATAAAGGTTTTGTCTGTAGTTGTATTCTTTCTTTTTCAACCAGAAGCAAACAGCATTCTCAGAATACAGTTTCTCCAAAGCCAACTTTCTTCCCTGTCGCCGTAATAACTGTGTACACCTCTGTTCTTGAGTATTCTTGAATGGTCATGCGTACTTCCTCCACCTGAAATAAAAGACAGGAAATAGGCATTAGCAATTAAGATGGTCAAAGTTCGGTATTCTATACAGTGTGGTTTCTTGTCTTTCTCTCCTGCTTCTGTCTATCAAGTTCTAAATCTCCACAGGACTGTTCATAACACTCCTTCCCTCTGGAACACCTGCCTTCCTTCTCTACATGGATCGGCAGAATCCACGCCACAGAATCAAGCATTAACTTCTCCAGGAATCTTACCTAAGATGCCTCCCCCACTCACCCCATGTCTGAGCAAAGAGTGCGTCTTCTGTGACCCCACAGCACCTGGTCTACATCCAACAGAGCAATTTTTCTTATCTTTAATTGCTGCTTACTGACTAGCTGACTTCAAGCTCCTTTAAGCCTTGAACCATGCCATTCAGCTGTGTACAAGCATTAGCTATTAATGTAGCCTGGCTTAAACTAGGTAATCATGTAACATTTCAGCGAATGAATTAGCTATAAGAGTAGCTTGTCACATATGTATGTTTGAACATAATTATTTTACTTTCTTTCAAAATAGTTAAAGTCAAAATGTCCCACAGCAAAAAGGTCAATATCAGACATTAACAGATGAGTTTTCATCATGAGCACACATAATCAAATTAGAACTCACAGAGAACCTCTTTTAAGCGGGAAGAGGTCTTCAAGGATTTGGTGTCAAGTACATTTCGGTAGAAAGATATTACGTAAGAAATTGTTTTCTTCTGTACCTCAGTTTCCAGGAATGGATTTGATAACAGTCTAAACTGTATAGGAAATAACTACAATTCAGTCATCCTTGATCCTTTTAAATATAATAATTCTAAGTGAAATAGATAAAATGTAGGCATTCATCTTGTCTTTCTGAGAGCCATGGGATAGTATGTCTGTTCTGTTTTGTGCATGTAAGTATCTGACCGCTCATTTTCCCCTTGTTTGCCATATCCAAAATATCATGATATTTCCTCAATTATGGAACAGCTCAGGGAATAGATGGCACATTGTCATGCCCAGATTGATTTTTTTTTATAGTGGGGGTCAACATTCGATACATCTGCTATTCTAAGACACCACCACAGGCTCATCTCAAAGCCATTAAGAGCCCACTGGAAAGAGTTCTTACACTGTTTAGCTATTTGGGATTTTAACATTGTCCAACTAAATTGCAGTTACTTCTTATACTTTGGAGAAGAGGGAGGAAAATCAGCTATAGCATACTTTCATTACCATCATTTTCACAAGAGGTAGAGTGGTTCTTTCATTCTTATGCCAGTGAGTAAGATAGTCTGTCATGAGTTGGGAAAAAATATGATGCCTGGAAATCTTTTTGTCCAATTAAAGAGGAAAGACATTCAAGGAAAAAGAGTTGTAATTAAAGAAAACAGTTATTAGATCAAGCGTCTACAAATGCATGGATAAATTGCAGTGTTTTACATTTCTGGGCGTCTTTATTTTACAAGTCACTTGTAGCATAATCAACTAGAAAGTTGTGCTCTGATACATAACCAGTCCCTTTTTGTTAATATATAATGACATAACAAATGTATCCACAAAACACAAAGAAACATCGGTTTGAAACTCATTTATCCTCCTATTTATAAATCTAATAAATGCCACCTAAAAAATTAAGGCATAATTTTCCTTCCTTCCTTTCTTTCCTTTGGGGCACACACTGAAGTACCAATATCTGGGTAGGACATAGCAGTCAGGCAGGAAAATGCTCAGACTAGAGGCTCAGTTAACAGACTGATCGTTTTTGGCCCAACCCACCACTCTCAGAGCCGAGCAATCCACCACCCCCAGCAGCCCAGCATCCACTCACAGCTGTAACCTATTCACCTCACTCAATGAGGAAGCTCTGCGTTTAGGCCAGTAACTACGAGATGTGCAAAACAAAATCCCAGAGAAACTATTAACCTTTTGAACTCAGTTGTCCCCTCTGAGGGGACATCACAAATCTAATCTAACCACTTGGATGTCCCCTCTCAGGGGACATAAAGAGATTGCTGGGACAAGACAAGACAAATTTATGCAAATGCAAGTTTTTAAAAATGTACGTTTCCCTGAGGCTTTCCATTCAAACTGCATGAAAAAGCAAATAAACAGATGGAGTATATACTGAGATATGACTGATCAGTTGAGAAGTGGTTTTCAGGAATCATGAGTGCATCCTTCCACATCTTCTCCAAACAGCAGACTGGACAAAAAATTACATCTTGTTAATGTGGGAGGAAGAAAATCAGACCGCTCAAGTAGAAAAAGACCAGGTGAAACATGTCAAACAAATTACCATTGTACAACATGTATCAATGAACCTGGAATGCATGTTGGTGACTGTTGGACACATTACCACAGGTTAGAAAAATACGCTCTAAAATTTGGATTTACTATCATAAATAAGTTCCTCAATGTCCAAAATTCCATTATAAGCCAAATATCATTACAATAAAATAATTGGTTCCAGCACTATACTACTTAATATGAAGAGATTTTCTTTTTTCACCATTTCATTAAAAACTGCAGTCAAGTTTCTCGTAGGTGATCTGCAAAATGTCTCCAAGTACAAAGGGTTAAATATTAAAACGAGAATTAGCAAGGACAAGATGTACACTGAATAGTTCATCCTGGAAAACCTGACCATGAAATCATCAGAATTTACTGGGCTCAGACTCCTATCTGAAAATCTATCTTCTAGGCTTTCATGTTCCTCTACATTTGTAGCTTTCTCACTGTTTGACACTAAATACCAAACACTAAAAATACAAAATGTTTATCCCATAAAGTTCTTAAAGAAAGGCATAAAAAAGTAAAAAAAAAAACAAAAAAAAACAAATCAAATATAAATAATATATACAATTAAAAATAGATGAATTTATGTTGAATTTTGTTATTAGGTTTGTTACAAAAGACAAGAACTATAGCAAATTTAGAGTATACAAAATTCTTTCCTAATGATATCTGAGAATATTCTTTCTGTTGTGATTTTTAAAAATGTTTGGTGATAACGCTGGCTCTACCAGACAGCTGTTGATTTTTCCTGTCTAGGATCTATTCCACTTTCTTCTGGTAATGGCATCCTACATTCCTTTCATCTGTGTGGGACTAACTCCACCCCTAAAACGTGACCCAGGTTTGACCAATTAAGAGGACCTCATCCCCTGGCCCCCGTCCCGACCCATCTCTCCACACCTCCTCCTCAGAGATTTTGCTCCACTGTAACTTACTGAAATTGCGTTGTTTAGTGTGTCTGTCTGTCTGTCTCTCTCTCTCTCCCCTCCCTTGTTTTCTATACTATGCCCCACTTACACCAAGAGTCTTCTGAGTCTCCAGACAGCCCACTCGCCAGGCCTCTGTCCCAGCTGCTCCTGCTACATGGAGCACTGCCAGCCTGAGCTGCACCAACAGCCGTTCACAGCCATCACTTCCCACTTCCCCTCCCCACCCCCACTGGGCCACCCTACAACTTCCTCCCACTGTGTCCTCTACTTCCTAAACACCCATTTTCCATGCCTTCTAATGATTTCTGGCTTCTCTCTGGATGTATCTCCCCAACTAGAAAGCTCTGTGAATCCGGGATTATGTTTGCTTTGTTCTCAATTTTGTGGGTAGCACCTGGTACAGTTTCCAGTCTGTGGCAGATGTTCAATAAATATGATTAACTAAATCAACAAATTATTAAACAAATACATAACAGGGTAACCCCTTATAAGGTACAATACTTAAATGGAAAGTTCTTATAACGAGACGCCACAATCACAAAAGTTCAATTTAATATAACTTTGCAGAAACCTGCTCATTCTGTAGAGTCAGAAAACCACGAATAGTTGTAACACTTTGTAGGACACTTTCTGCCCCGAGGCATTTTCCCAAGTCCTTACGACAACGGATGAACGTGACATGCAACAACTATTCCACTCTGAAAAGAGAGGTTCCCACCCCTACTTCCACACCAAACGAGGCGGTCACATGTCTTCTAAGTGTTGGCGAAGACAGAAACGCCAGGCTTCACCTTCGAAGCGTCTCAGCAGCCGCCTCTCTCGGGCCGAGGGCCCATCTCCAAACCTGGTAAGCAAGGAGGAGGCCTGAACGGCCCATCCTGCCGGCCATCTCTTCCCTGCATGCTGGGTCGAGCAGCTGACGGGTGCTGAGCTCCACTTTCTTCAGATGGCATGCCGCCAGCGTCCCGGGGCTCTGGGTGCGGGCTGCATGCCATGGATGGTACACTCCAAGACAGGATGGCACATGGAAACTGTACAGTCAGAGGACGTGGCCAAAAGGGCACCACCTTGGCCTCCTGTCTAAGCTGGGGATGAAGTCACATGAAGTGAAGAGCCCCTCCGTGTCCCCTTCCGAATGGACAGTTGTGAGCCTGCTCCCGCCTGTCTCTCTGTGACTTGACATCACCTCGCCATTCTGGCAGAGTGTAAAAAACTGGTTATAACAGCTTTATGTTGGCAAATGTAGTTTTCCAACAAAAATACCTGGTATTCTCCTTCAAAAAGCAAAAGTGGGCCAGGTGCCATGGCTTACATCTGTAACCCCAGCGCTTTGGGAGGCCAAGGCGGGAGGATGACTTGAGCCCAGGAGCTCAAAACCAGCCTGGGCAACATATTGAGACCTCATCTTTATTAAAAAAATTAAAAAATCACCCGGGCATGGTGGCACGTGCCTGTAGTCTCAGCTACTCAGGAAGTTGAGGTGGAAGGATCACCTGAGCCTGAGAAGTCAAGGCTGCGGTGAGCAACCTGGGCAATGGAGTGAGATCCTGACTCAAAAAATAAAATAAAATAAAATAAAATAAAATAAAATAAAATAAAATAAAATAAAAAAGTAAAAAGCTAAAGTGCCATTAAACATTAAAAAGGTGCGGCAAAAAATGGATCCTCACTGTACATGCACATGGTAGATACCACCCTTACCACTCGCTGCTGCCAACCTTATTCTAAGAGTATAAGGAGTTCTACCACCCTCCTAGTGAATGGCTAAATAAGCTCATACTTCTAAGTTGCTGAGGTCTGAAAACCATTAAACACCAAGGGAAACACAAGAGTCACTTAACCCCGCTCTAGGACTTGGGCCCCATGACCTTACCGGTGACATGAATATTGTCTCTTCTAGGTAATTTCCCAAACTTGGATTCTGACTCTCCGGAGGCAGGGAGAAGACAGTAGTTTGCCTTAAGAATGATCGTCGGTTCAAATCTCAGAATCGTTTCTACAGACAGCTTTCTTTCCTTTCCTCTAGCCAATTTCTAATGTCAAGGGCACTGCCCTTCTCCCCATACTTTCCAATTATCCTTGCATGTCACCAAATTGGCTTTCCCTCTCCAGCAAAAATAAATGATCAGCAGCACTCTAAAAAAAAAAAAAAAAAATGACATGAGCTGGGCTCAGTGGCACAGCCTGTAATCCTGCGCCTTGGGAGGCTGGGTGAGTGGATGGCCTGAGCCTGCGGGTTTGTGATCCGCCTGGGCAACTTGGCGAGACCTCATCTCTACAATCAATCAAAAATATCCGGGCGTGGTAGCGCGTGCCTGTAGTTCCAGCTACGTGGAAGGCTGAGCGGAAGGATCGCCGGAGCCCAGCGGGTCGAGGCTACTGCACTCTAGTCTGGGCGACAGAGTGAGACTCCAACTCAAATTAAAAACAACAACAACAACAAAACGACATGGAAACCTGTGTGACCTCACAGGTAGTGGTGCCTCCAAATGAGGATGGGCTAGGGAATGCAGCAACCAACACTCAAAGACAAAGAATTGTAGGGCTTGGAAGAATAATCTGTCCTCATGCTAATGATCTGGGTATTAATTTTTAAAGGATAGGACAGAAATGGAGAACATATGATATTTAAGCATAATTGCCTGTAAATAGGATGTTTTTCAAAGTTTTCCATGAGACATCAGTGAGTTTTTAAGACCAATATTATGGTTACAATTGAGCCACTTATCAGGACTGCAGCTGTAGCAAATGATTTGAAAATGACAAAATGCAGAAATTATGAGCTCCATTCAAAGGAAAAATGGTTAAAATTGTATAGCAGATTTATAATACAAGTATGACGACAGTAAAAATGCTTATTTTTCATACCAGCATCCCCACATCAGCTCTAATACTAATATGTATAATTAGGTAAGGAATAAGAAAAGGAGCAAACTGATCCTGCTTTTACCCTCTTTCTGTGGTCAAGACAGTCAAAGAGCTGCATTGTTGTTCACCTGATTTCAGGTCTGATCCCCTGAAATGAATTACCAGTTTAGTATGAGTCCATGTACATTCAGCCTGGTATTAAGTGAAGTTATAACTAAACAGCTATAAAACAACCCATTAAAATTCACATTCCATTCATATTAGACGAATAAAACCAAGGATATGAAACAACAGGATAAATGGGCAATTATTAAATAATAGTGGTTACAAATTGATATAAAAGTTCAAGAATAATAAAATTTTCAGTTGGTAAGTTTTTGATAGACCTGGACATGAAAATGAGTTCTTAAGACGTCTATCGTCAATTAAACATCGGGGTGGTAGCCGGGCTCGGTGGCTCAACCTGTAATCCCGTGCCTTTGGGAGGCTGAGGTGAGTGGACTGCCTGAGCCTGCAGGTTCGAGACCCGCCTGGGCAGCGAGACCTCATCTCTACAATAAATCAAAAAATCAGTCAGGCATGGTAGCACATGCCTGTAATTCCAGCTACTCGGAAGGCTAAGGTGGAAGGATTGCCGGAGCCCGGCAGGTCGAGGCTGCGGTGGCCGGGAGCGGCCACTGCACTCCAGTCTGGGTGGCAGAGTGAGACTCCAACTCAAAAAAAAAAAACATTGGGGTGGTATCAAAGATAAAACATTTTTAGACATAAGAATATCAAAAACAGAATTTTCTTCTTTGGGATTTAATAACATAGGAGTTATAATCTATGGTTTGTAAAAGGGAATAAAATCTGTTTTTGGTGGAAAGTTTACGCTAGTGTTGAACCAATTATTTTATTAAGTACGGCACAAGCTATGTGGAAGAATTTCTCAGTGATGTCCCCAGAAAAGCAGATCCTCTTGGAGTAGTTAAGGATGAATTTCATCAGAGTAAATCAGGACCTCAGTAAGGAGTGCCTGAAGGATTTGGTCTCCACAGAATCCCATATTCTAATGCTACTTTATGCTGATTTGTACCTCATGGTGAAGAGAAAGGCCCAGATCAGAGGTTGTTAGGTGGGGTTCTTGGGTGGCTCTATAAGCGAAGGAGCTTAGTAAATCCATCTGAGTGGGGTGCTGGTCTGTCACATTTACTGCTTAGACCCCCAGTTCCTGGAGTCGTGCCTGGAACGCAGCTGGCAGTCATGAACCTACATCTATCCAAGCTGAAACGACTGTAGACTAAAGTAGCCCACATTACCAAAACACATGCATGCAGCACACTGATTCTCACTTCTCTCTTTGGGTGTCCTGGCTGACTCCTCCTCCTTTGGTCTTCTTGAAATGCTGATGTTCTTCAGGGCTTAGGCTAGTCTGCCCTCTCTTTTAATTCTGGATATTCCCTTGTGCAATCCTCATAGCCTCTAAGTTAATGACCATAAATCCTTCTCCGTAAGCCCAGAGATGTCTCACAGTCAAGTTTCCCAGCTGTGCTAGGTTCTCCTGCACACCACCCCCTGCACAGAAACCTGCTCCTCCTCCGTACGGCCAGGGAAAGGCACTGCCCACCACTCAGGTGCCCAAGTCAAACACTCAGTGCTCATCTTGCCTCTTTTGCACAGCCCACATCCAATCCTGCCTATGGTACTTTCTAAATGCTCCTGAAACCTGTGCCCATCTCTCCACCTCGGCTGCTGTCACCATAGTTAGAACCACGATCCTGTTTTTCCTAGATTATCATGAAATGCTTCAATGGTTCTCCATTTCCCTCCAAATAAAGCCTGCTTGCTTTAAGGCAGCCTAGGCACTTGCGATTTGGTCCATGAGTTCTGCCTGACCCCCGCCCAGCTGCTGGATTTCTCTCTACTATGTTCACACATGCTGGCCATTTTCTTCTCCAAGAAGCTCTGTGTTTGCTGTTCCCCTTCCCCAAATCTCTTCAAGATGCTTTATCCCCCTATTGTGCTAACAGGTATTATTACTCCCACGTCATGTATTCTGGAAGCCTTCTCAAATCTTAATGTTGGTTCGAAATGATCTTAGTTTGGGTCCCCATAGCATTTTGTCCCCCCCTTTCTTATTGTAAGTCACATTCTATATCAACTTATTTACTTATCACCATCCTCTAAAATCTAAGCGCTGTGAAAACACAGACATGTCTTTGCATATGGTTACTCAGCAAATATCCAGCTCTACCACATGCTGGCTGAGATGATGGTAAAGTTGCTTATCCTCTCTGAGCATCAGTTTCCTATCTGTAAAATGAGAATAATTACATCAGTTTCAAAGATTTCATGAGATATAAAGTTCTAAGAATAACAGCTGAAAAATTAATGAGTGCATATTTACTGATAAACAAATGATTTGAAATTGAGCAAATGAGTGAGATCACAGCTATTCCAAAGGAGCACAGTAAACAGTCATGTTTACAAAATATGGGATGACTGCTGACTTATGTACAATGAATAAGAGGAACACAAAGCAGGAACTGACTGCAACACTTAAGCTAATTCTCAAAAAAACGCAAACAGAAGCTCTTAGGTGTCGAAGAAATCACCCAAAACAATCTCCAGTGAGGCACTATTTTTGTTCCAACTAAAACTTCTACTTAAAATTATTTATTAGAATGAGATTACTCAGGGGTTTTTAACTCCCTGTGTGTCAATAAAAAACAAGAACCAATTCTTGGTAGTAAACTGCTATCTTATTCACCTATCTGGATGTCAAAATTAGAATAAACAAAGAGCCATTTTATTAAATGAACAATTTTAATCATGAAGTTTTCTGAAGCAGATGGAAGAACAGCTGTGGGTACTGAATGCTTCCTGTTAAATTTTTTAAGTCAGAAAGAGATAAAAAGAGATAGCCCTCACCTCCTTCCCTCAGGAGGTTATTAGTTAATACATCTTTTCAGCAATGTGGCCCCTAAATTACAGATGGCACCGTAGGAAATCAGTTATTTCAATTAATAATTTAAGCTGAGGCATTTGTGTCTGAGGAAAACACAGCAAAAGACAAAAAGAATTTATATTTAAAGACAACCAGTGTAGACCGTACTAGTTAGTTTCATTTAGAAATCATAGAATATAATCTAACTCATGTTTTAAATGAAAGTTTAGTGACACTGGGTAGCAAAGAAGGGAACCTGAGCATTTTCTAATAAAAACTGGGTAAGCTAGAGTCTTAAAAAATACTATCAAAGATCCTTCCTGTTGTCTACTCCAAAGAGAAGTAATCTTCCCACCCTCTTCTCGCTAATATTATTTTCCATTGAATCTATAGTGAAAACTCTGGCAGAGCAAACAATTTGTACCATTGTGCTTAACAAAACTAAAATCAATCAATACTACTAGAAAATGGCACTAAACAATACCAAGCAGCCTGTTTCAATGCATTCTTTATTTAAAAGCAACAAGTAAACCATAAAGCCACCAAATCTAAAGATGTTTCCTTTCAACTTAGCATAAACGACATGAGAAGAAAACCCTGCCAATCCATACAATAGTCTACTATTTGACTTTTTAAAAATAGTAATTTTAGCAGCAAATACACAACAAACCCCATTCACGACTCACACACACTGAAAGCCATCTTTGCACTTTCCCATGTTTATCTGAATTGTAAGATACTGAGTTTTGCTGAACAGCTTCATGTGGTTTATTATCTGACACAAAAAACCTCTTGTTACTTCAGTAAATAAATGCATTCAGTTCTATGAGGCACTGTACTGGATGCTGAGAGTGGGGGAGCATGAAAGATGAATGAATGAGAGAACTTCCTACTTCTCAGGAAGCTAAGCTGGGTACCACATGCATATGGACAGCGAGTCATAGACGAGATGAAACTGAAAGAACATGCTACCACTTCTGACCATGCAAGTCACAAAAGCTGCCCTCGTGTACATCACACGCGTATCACACATACTTGCGTGCAGGCACGTTCCGTGCCAACTGAGGGTAGAGGGATGCGTATCCCACATACTGCCACCACTCTCTGAACACCAACCAGGCAATACATATTAAGTGCAATAAAACTATTCAAATCACTTGACTCAATACTCTCTACCTCTGAAAAATCTACCTAAGAAAATAAAAGGTGTGGGGAAAAAAAGAAGATATTCATCCAAAACAGCAAGTACAAAAAATCTGAGTCTTAACAGCTAGTAGCCAGGAGTACACATGGTACATCTATATAATGAAATACTGCACAGCCCCAATTTTTTAAAGAATATGCATGAAATAGAGGATTTATAATATTATATTATACATTAACGGCCATATACAAAACCTTACAGCATGAAATAAAGTAGACTTAAAAATCTATGTGCATAGAAATATTGGAATGAAACATCCCATATTACAATAGTTAGCTACTCCAGAAGACTTATGCATGCTTTCTGCTTTCTTCCTTGTATTTTTCTAAAATGCCAAGTATATAACAATATATATGTGTGAGTTTATACATACAAAAATAAACTTTAATTCAATCAGTAGGAAAAAATTCTTAAAATAATCCTCCATAAAACCAGTGAATATTTAAATTACACAGAACTTATTACTCTTCTTTACATGAAAGGAGAAGATTCTTAGCTTCCTCGCCTCCCTTTTAAAATCCCACAGTAAGACAGTTACAGATGGAAATGGATATTAACATTGGATGAACGACACTTATTGTTGACTAACTTAAAACTGCAACTGAGAAAATGAATTTATCTATGTAAAATGTTGCCACTGAGTTCTAGACTGATCTTCCACTTCCTAACCACCCTGAGAAGTGTCTAAGACTCTTCTATTCCTGCATAACCAATACTGAAAACTGTGCTGCAGAAATAAACAGGTCTGGCTTCCTGGGGCTTGTGCCTGCACTTGCCATCCGACCTGTGACCCTGGAGCCTGGCAGCGCTTGAGTCTAACTCCTCAAAAGCACACTAGACAGTGTGAGTTATTTCTCACATGATTTTCTAACCCACAGCCTGGGAGTTCTTCCAGTTCCAGATCTACCTGCAAGGACCGACACTTAACCTGTCCTGAACCGATCATTTTAAAGTCAGACTGGTTCTTCAAAGGTGGATATCTGAACAGCAAGTCACTCATCTGACACTCTGTCCCCCATGTCAATGTCTGAGAGAGAGAGAGGTCAGGTCTATGAATTTTAGCATCCTTGTGGCTGAGAATGCCGTCCTTGCCCACATCAGGACTGTGTCGGAGAAGTCTTTCGCCACAGACTCATTTGTCCTGCTGAGAGGTCAGAAGTCTGCTTTCTAGGAGGCCTTACCGGAAGCTTCCTGTGTTCTATGGCTGTCTTTTTGGGGGTCTGGCAAAATGCAGATGACGTATCAAGGAGTCAGCCCAACTACTTAGGAACTGTGACTCACGTAAAACAACTGAGTTTCCCAGGAAAAGCCAGCATATTAACCAATGATCTAGTGGGTGAAGAAAAATAATGCAAATACTGGATCTCCTGCTTCAAGTCCAAGTTCTATGTCCCTCTGTGGGAACACACTTGTCCTAAAAGAAAACAGAAGATTTATAGCACAGTTTCTGAGGTCAACTAGATTAAAAAGTAGAAAAGAGGAAAGACGGAAAGGGGCTTCATACTTTTAAACTGTCTGAAATCACAATCATCCTAGCTTTGTTGACCAGCTACTGGGCTAGCTCAAAGTTTCCTGGAAACTAAAATCCAGAAATAACATGAGAAGAAATCCTTAAGTAATTTTTTTTCCCACGATGCACTTTTTTTTTTACAAGGCATTTGTCTTCAGAGGGATACAATTTCAATTCACTAGTCACAGGGAGCAAATTCCTGTGCACCGAGGGGGAAACTCTTTCCTAAACACACTGTACTTGGAATTTTTAAAGTATAAACTGAATGCCGAATATGAAAAGAAAAGTCAAACCACTTTTAATTACAGATGCACGCTAATTAATTTGGCTTGATTATTTTTTCAAAAGTTCATAATATCAAAGACCCTTATCTGAAGAAACGAAAGGAAAGCGATAACCACTTAATATGGCCTATAATATTTTATTACAGTAACAAGAACACTAAGAACCCCGTTTCCTTATAAAAATTACGGTCATGGGAAATGACTACTTTCTTTGCATTTCTAAGTTAACAAATAAGAGGGAGATACAGAAACTGCGGTCATGATGATTACCTGGTCAGACAAACAGAATGTCCAGTAGTGAAAACCGATCTCATGTCAGCAAGTAAATTATATATATCGCCGTACGCTTTCTAAAACCACAGGTAGGTGCAAATAACTTGTCTAACAATGTATCCTTTATTATAAAATGTTGATATTAACATATTACATTTACTGAAGGATTCGCTACGTTAAAAACCCTTTTAGGTTAGTGTGATCCCAGAAAAAACTCTCAAGAGACCAGAGACTGCTCTCCACTTTCAATAGATAAAGAAAGTGGGGGAAAAAAACCTTAGGACAGTGAAGCACATAATTTGCATACAATCAAATCACAGTGACTTGAGAGCATCAGAACTAGAACCCAAGCTGCTTAGTCCTTTTTACTGTCACTTATAGGTTCTCAAATTTACACATGACTTTTAAAACTTAGGAATAAAACAAAAAATATGGAAGTCCTATTTGAACCCCCTAAAGCTATCGAAATAAAGAAAAAAAATCATGAATTTTGTCCACAGGAACACAACTTAACCCAAACGTGTTCATCTCAAGCAACTCTGCCTCTTCTCCTGCGGCAGGCAGTCTCTTCAGAATCAGACTGAAGGCAGATCTGGACCCAGGCCGGAGGAAGCGGCAGCCCCTCCAGCCTCGCTTCACCAGACGGTGATGGGCAGGCCCAGCTTATAACTGAGTGGCACTTCGATCCCAGCTGGCTCCAGCTCCTTACCCCAAATCCCAGGGGAATCTCAATGCTGGACTGGCAGAGCAAACTGGACATAATCCCAGCCATACCGCCACCAAATAACATCAAAACTTCATAGGAGCATTTTACGGATCCTTTTGGTTTTGCCTCAAAGAAACATGCTATATTCCCTTGTGCACAGAGCATAATCTGGTGTTTAGAGGGTTAACCACCTACTTAGACTCACAATTCTAACACTAGATCTTAAAGGGGATAATCTATTCTCACATCCTCACTTTAAACCCCCCCCCCCAAGTTAAGCAATTTGCCTAAGTAGGCCCTTTTACTTTATTTGAATGATGTATTAATGATAATGATAAATATTGGCATACACACATCCCAGTTTGGGAGAAAACCCCTACATGACCACCTTGCACCCTCCTACCTCTATGCTTTTGCTTATTTAGTTTCCCTTGCTTGAAATGTCTTTCTTCTTCCATTAGAAGCAGCAAGTCTAACACCCTCACAGCGATCATCTATGACTCTTTTCTCCTCCACCTAACTCGTGTTTAGTCTAAAACTTTACCTTCAAGGTACACTCTGTTCTTTTATTATACCACAGACTACATCCATCAGCAAACAACTTACCTATTGATCTACCTACTAAGTGCCAAGCTGGGCATGGAAGGATGGGTGACATGGCTTTTGACTTGGGGAAGGCCAGTAAATGCTTCTACGTGAAGTACACTTGATGAACACAGGCTTAGGCTCTACTGAAAGAATGCCCCACGGAGAATTCCTTGCTGTTGTTCTTTGCTCATGCTAGCTAAAATAATGTCCAGAGTTGTACACCTTCCTGTTCATGCTCTCGTTGCTAAGATTAAAAACTCTCACACTTGCAAAACCAGAGAGTTGCAGGAGACATCACTACAGAAAAGAGAAGAAGACGTCACAATGTCCTTCTCCTTCCTCAGCTAGGAGTAAAGAGCATTCAATTTTACTTTTTTCTCATGGGGGAAAAGGTGTTGCCAACTTTCACCCACAGAAGGTGAGAGTAAGCATCTGAGGTCTTTATTCTACTCTTGGGAACTGCCCTGCCTATGTAGGCAGGGGGGTGTGTCATCAGCAACTGAAGCCTCATTTCACCACCAAAGCTGCAGCTGGGGAGAGAAGTGCCAGTTCCCAGACTTCAGTCTGAGCAGTCACTAGTGACTAAAGCAGAACTCCTCTGACCCCTGTCATTGAAGGTGAGCCAACCTGTTTCTCCTGTATTCTTTCCTGTATAACCAGCACTCTCATCTTCCCTGGGGGCAGGAACCCTTACCATTTGTTCTACTTGCAGTTAATAGTCCCGGCAAAACACTTTAGCCACGGTTTCTCTTTAATCACAGGTCGAATCCCTCCACATACAGTACAAGTAGAAAGGTTTCTTAATTCTTTGGGACAGATTTCTGAGCAAAAAGGTCAACATTTTTTTTATTTAAGAAAAAGTTAACAAATTTGGGGTTGTTTTGACCAGTAGTTCCCAAACCTGACTAGGCATTTTCAAAATTACCTAAGAGATTTATATACCTTGATTCTTGGGCTCCAGGTCCAGAAATACGGGTTCAAAAAGCCAGGAAAAGCCATGGAATCTAAAGTTTCAAAGGTAATAATTCTCATGCACAACTAGGACTGGAAACTACTGGCTTCAACGCAATCTAAGAGACAAATAAACATTAAATGCGTGATTCTAAAATCTTCCTATTTTCCCCTTTCTCAAGTATAGAACTACACAGATTAGACAGCTACATGTTGGGCAAATTTATTTACTCACAATATTCTTTAGTTAGTTATAAAGAAATGAAATCTGAAACAGGGAATGCTCTAGAAGACATTTCCATGAACCCAAAACACTAGAAGTTCCCACTCTGGTGACAGTAGCCCGAGTTTGCGCTGCTGTCAAAATACACTCTAAATTGCCAGAGTTATTAAGCACTTTCTAGATGCCAAGCACTTTGTAAGTACTTTTTAAGTATCTGAATTCCAATAATCTATGTGGCAGGAATTATTATTACCTCTAGTTTTGATGAAAACTTCTCAAGTCCCCCAATAGGGCATTTAAGGCCCTACCCAAATTTAGTTCCCTTCTACCTAACCAGCTTACCAACCAAGACCACTAAGACCATCTTTCAAATCTCCT
This sequence comes from Carlito syrichta, assembly GCF_000164805.1. Taxonomy (NCBI): domain Eukaryota; kingdom Metazoa; phylum Chordata; class Mammalia; order Primates; family Tarsiidae; genus Carlito; species Carlito syrichta. Next base: position 808,672 of record NW_007231901.1, on the reverse strand, counting down.
CACATCTCCCATATCCACCAGTGCCACTCCAACTTCCCTGGCTTTCTTCTTGGAGTTCCCTCTTTGGAAAGTCCTTTCCATCCCATAATTACAATTTTCCTGTGATATGAAAAGCACAGACATTGACCTTAGACCTAAGTACAAATCCTGGCTTATAACCATCATTTACTCACCATGTTCCCCTAGGCAAATTTTTTAAACCCCTAGTATCTCAGTTTTGTCATCTGTAAAGAGGTTTTAATTTATGTTTTCAACAAAAACCTTTATAAAGGTGGAGAAGACAGCAGGAGAAGCAAGGCCTACGGTAAAAAAAAGATCATGTAGCCGGGCTCGGTGGCTCAGTCTGTAATCCCACGATTTGGGAGGCTGAGGTGAGTGGATTGCCTGAGCCCGCGGGTTCGAGACCCGC